>NC_142173.1:22686248-22794808 GCF_029865625.1 Vigna umbellata | reverse complement strand
AAACCACACTCATAACTGCCCAATTGACGTCGACACTGCAAATTAAATAGAAATAATCAAGACTCATTAAAAGTACGATTATAAATCTTGAAGATCCTTAATATATAAACTTATTGTGAATTCAAAGTCTAGGAAAAATAACTAAATTATATCAATAAAATAACTAAATTATCATAATAACTCGTAATAGAGTCCTTTTTTTCCACTAGTGGATACATATTTAATGTTGTTAGTACAATATTAACAAAAATAACTAAATTATTTCATATTTTTAAAAATTGAAATCTAATTGAGACAAAAAAGTTGAGATAATAATTTTTAATTTTCATAAAAAACAAAAAATAAATACATAATTAAACCTTAAAATTTTTTATAAATAAAATAATAAAGTATAATCCTTTAAACCACTACTATTTTTGTTGTTTTATAAGTCCTTAAATATCTTATTTCACGTACTCATACAATTTATTTTAAAATCATTATAATCATTAAATATAATAAATATAAATATTTATAAATAAATTACAATTCTCATATAGTTTTCATACTACATTTCGTAGATAAGAGCATAACACAACATATGTTATTCACATTCAAAAATTGTGATTTTCTAATAATAAATTTTTCATATTTAAAATACTTCACCTTATAATCATATTAAAAGCAACATTGATAATATATACATATCAACACTAACAATGATGATACATATCACCTGCAACATTTATGACAGGTACTTAATTCCATTAATCATAATAGTAAATTCACAGTAACAAATAGAATAAATAACACGAGATTTTTATACGTTACAACACAGTCTTATTTTCTTAAAAAGGTAGAATAGCATTTCTTAAAATCAAATATTTTATATCAATAAAATTCCTTTCTTAAGTCAAAATAAAATATGATTAATTTACTAAAAAGGAATAATTATAATATATAATAATTAAATTTACTTCATATTCTTCAAATTTGTCTCATCCTTTTTTAATCCAATTTTTTATACCCAATTTATATAATAATCTTACTCAAAATATCACATGATTTCATACCTAATAAACTCATATCCTAATAAATAATTTAATGTATCAAAATCAAAATGTATTAACTCCATTAAAAAAATTTCTACACCATAAAATTAACAAAAAAAAATATCTAAACATATCTATAAGTCTTATTATTAACTAATAATCAACCTCAACAATAAAATATTTTTATATATAAAAATTCCATTTCATACATTAACTTTGTTTAAATTTCACATCAATATTTGAATAAAAACATACATGATATCAAAATATTTTTCCTTCTTTAAAAAATAATAATATTTTCTTTTCTTTAATTTTAATCATAATTATAACCCAAAATAATAATAATAATAAAAAAAAAATAACAACAATAATAATGGTAATTGTAACATCCCAAAAATATAGCAATAAACAATATGATAGAATAATTACATTAATAATAATCCAGATTAGTCTTACACTAGAGTCGAACGTACGCTCATGGCCGAACGGCCTTACAGAAAGAGTTACAAATTTAAGTCGTACATTGCTACCCAAACTATCCGACCGGTTTACAAAATAACAATACCGATCGTTCATACTTAAACTAAAGGGAAGGTGATCGGACGTCCACCTTACTATAACTAGACTATTGACCGAACGTCCTACTCTTCGGTCTTGACTTCAATTTCTTCAAAATTTTCTTCTTTCAGCACCTTTTCCAACAACTCGACTCCTTCTGCTCACATCCACATGGATGATCATTGCAATGACAAGGACGGACGTACAAAACCAGACACGACAGGAAACGCAGGGTAAGCTTATGTAATTTAATTCATGCATAAACATACATTTCAAATAATTCAACACCAGATAAATTTCAGCGTACGTAACACACAAGCCTATCACTAGACTGACTGTCCGGACTGTATGAAATCTGCGTAGCTACAGGCGTTCGTGCACCCGGGTGATGTAGTAACTGGAATACTCTCATCAGCTGCCACCCGAGGTTAGTCCGTTCCGTCCAAAGTACCCCTAAGGACTAGGACCTCCTGCCGTTCCCACACATGACCTACCCTTCTCTACGTGAAGACGAGTACTCACGGAACATCAGGATGAACGGCCAGCATTATCATGCCCACAGTCATACTTTACCAATTCCAATATTCATCCATGAGTCATTCCTCCCTCGAACGCTCGTTCAAATCCACATCATTTCATTCATATCACATTCTCTTCCTATTTCATTCATAATCATTCTCAATTTCATCTTTCATTATCACTTTTCTCAAATTCATCTTTCATTGCCAATAAGTTAAATTTTATCTTTGTTCAAAGATTCTTATGGATACTCAATACCGAACGTTCAATACCGAACGTTCAATCCTTACTCAGAACGAGGACGAACACTTGGAACGAGACATAGAAGTCTCCCGTTCCAGAATAGAATAATACAGAGGTGACCACTATTGGTTTGAGAAAGAAACCGAATATAGTCATATATAACGGAAACGACTTAGAACGATCGTTAATTACAAAGTGAGTCAATTTAGATGATTTGACCCTTGAGCGTTCTAACTGGACACAGAAAGAACTAGGTCAAATACTAAGGCTCTAGGCCGGAATCAAATGGACATATGCACTTCAAGACTTTCGGAGAAGAATAATTAGAAGGATTCACCTGAAGAAACCGAACACTTATGAATATTTAGCTTATTTGAACTTACATCAAGAAATCCGAATGTCGGTCAATGACCGAGCACGGTATAGAAGAAAATTCTATTGAAGTTAGACGAACACTATTTTCCATCAAGATAGATTATACAAGAAACGAGTACGTGCGCTTGGTGTAAGACCGAGCACTACTCAGTACGAGCGCTTGGTGTAAGACCGAGCACTACTCAGTACGAGCGCTTGGTGTAAGACCGAGCACTAATGAACTTATAATAAAAGACTTGATAAATATAGTCAGATACTATTGAAGTAGTGTTTACGAACAACGAAAATATACCATTACATATATATATATATATATATATATATATATATATATATAAATTTAAGTTATCACAGGATACTCAGATACAATTGTGCTTGGCCGAACGCTCAAGTATAGTATTACCACACGAGGACGCTCGTCCTCAACTAGGATTCTCTCCAAATGAAAGAATCCCATTTCAACTATGTTTACCAGAAGAACCGAACGGTCAATGACCATTCAGTAACGAACATACACTTTCATATTAGAAATTTCATATTCAAAATTCATTTATATTTGTCTCATTTCTTAACATATAGTTTCATATCTTTATACATTCATATCATAATCAACTTTCATACTTCATAAAATCCATATCATATAAGGTTCATATCTTTCATGCATTAAAACATAACTCAACCATATTTCATTTCCATTCATTAAACAAACGAATGTTCATGCAATCCAATCATATCAATCATCATGCATCAAAGTCATTCAGTTAACTAACGAATGATCATATAGTACAGTAGCATACATATTAAATTAAATAAGCTTCCCTTACCTCTGAGCGTGACCGAACGTTCCCAGACGCAGAAATAAAATTTCACCACTACAGGTTCTTCTACCGTCAACGCTCGACAATTCCAACTACACCAAGTGACAACCCGACACTATCAGAACCACTCATTTTAAGAATGGTGATTAACACACGAACCCAGAACTGGATTTGCATGTTTAGGAAAACGAACGACAGAGCGAAGAGAAGGACTTACCAGCCCAGCTTCACAAACCGAATGGTTTATCTGGAAGCTCTTGACGTCGGAAGTGCTTCTATGGTGCCGGAATAGTGATCGGAGAAGAGAAAGTGAGTGTTTTCTCTAAGAGAAGATGAAGAGGATCTAGAGAGAAGGAGGAGAGAATGGGGTTCTTCAGAAATTTCGAAAAGAGAGTGCATGCAGAGAGTGAGGTCGGTTTTTCTGAAAATCCAAGTTTTACTTCACACTTCAAAACGGACGTCCCCTCATCTGTCGACACCTGCTTTGCACTGATTGATTTCCGGGTCTCCTTCGCTTGACACCTGGCGTTCGTCATCTGAGTGTCGAGCCTCTCTCTTGACACGTGAATTCCACTAACGACACGTGCTTGGATTTTACTGGTTCTGACATTCCCCCTAACTACAAAAATTTTCATCCTCAAAAATTAAGACATACTAGAGAATAAACGAGGGTACAAGTCCTTGATTGCATCTTCCACTTCCCATGTAATGTCGTCAGTCTTCTCGTCCTAGATTACTCTCACCAATCTCATGGCTTTCCTCTTGTAATACTTGGTGTGACTGTCTTCAATACGAACTGGTTGCATCTCTAACGTTCGGTCTCCATGAATACAAACATCTTTTAGCTCTAGCACATGAGACGAGTCTCCAATATACTTCCGGAGTTGAGATACGTGGAAGAGTAGATGAAGATCAGCTAATTGAGGAGGCAATGATATCTCGTACGCGACCGGCCCAAATGCGTCTCAAAATTTGGTAAGGTCCAATGAATTTAGGCGACAGCTCCTTAGGATGAACGACTCTGCCCACACGTGCGTCCTTAGCAAATCTTCAATGTTGACCGGTTTCAACTATAATGAACGGTTATGTTTGAGTAAGGGCTAAATGGTTATGGGAAGGGAGTAAATTACTAAAGAACTCTGAAGTAAGGAACCAGTTGATAACACTTAAATAAAGAGATAATGGCTTTGGAAGGTTGACCGATCGGTAACATAGATACCGAACGAGAAATGTTACTATTAGGAAGAGTCACAAGTCTTCCAAGGGAAAAAGATTTAATGGAAAAGTTTATTACTGTTGGAGGAAGATAGTATAGATAATTGTTGAGGGGTTTGAGGAAGAGTATCTAATATCCTAGGTTTAGGCAGAGACTGAATTTCTTGGTCACTGGAGAAAACGAGACTTCATCTCTGACTCCATATCGATTCAAAGCGCGCGTACGTCCTAGAGGTAGAATTACGGCTCGCCTGACTACAATCCCTTCTATCCTTACGTTCAACAATCTAGTTTCAGAATTTGAAATTGTTCGGTTCAAATTGTATGTACGTCTAGACCTTCATGTTCTTGAATTATCCTATCCGTCTGACCGTTCGTCTCTAACTCAAAATCTTTTCGTTGCTCACTTCCTATCGGTTCTACCGAACGGTTCACTCTTTACTCTCAACTGAGGCCCCTAATAACGTTCGTATCCTCACTTATAATACTAAGTTCCGGAAACTCTCAACTAAACCCGACTCTCAGTTTATCATTGCTTACACACACCCTAGTATTTGTACCTTGCTCATCCAGTAATTCACACTTCGAACAATTCTACACCCAACTCTTCTTATCCTTAACATTCCTAGCAATGCTCTCAAATGTTCCACTCTGATTCATCCTTCTTGTATGCCAGCAAAACGAGCGTACTACATAACGAAACGTTCAACATCTATCTCACAGGTTAGATATCCAAACTAACTCAATTGCTGGTGTTTACACCACCAGATCAAACGACTTCCTTATCACAACAATTAAAACGACGCACAGCAAGGCAGTTCATACAGTAAGCAAGTGTTGGTGATGAGTGTACCTGAGCTTGCTGCTTCAGCGCCCGTTATGGCATAAACTTGACCGACCGCCTGTGCTCGGCCACCACCCCTTGGTTTATTTCTTCCAGCATTTGGTGGCCTCATCACCGCTCGTTCTCCCATATTACACTAGCTCTCCAGATGTCTGTTCCTCCTACAACGAGTGTAAAACCTTCCTCCCAACAATTTAGGACATGATGATCGGTAGTGTGGTCCTCCACATTGAAAACACGTCACTGTCCCTTGTTGTCCAGACCGACTGGCAGCAACCAAAGGTTGTGATTGAGACCCACTAGAAGTAGATGGTGGCATAGGACGAGCGTAAGGATTTATGCTTAAATTCATATTGCTTTTGGACGAGATCGGTCCCTTAGCCGTCTGTTGTTGCTTCTTCTGCTGTTCCACTTCTTCAATGTTCTTCTCCAATACTTTGGCTCTCTCCACCATTGTTGGAAAAGACTTAATACAAAGGCTTGAAATCAGTACTTTGAGATCGCTCCTCAATCCATTCTCAAACTTCCGACACTGCCACTCTTCACTGGTAGTCATGGTGTTGAATCGTACTAAATGCTTGAATTTATTGGTGTACTCAGAGACGGACTGATGGAAACTTATCCATGCTTAAATGACCTGGCCTTGCAGACAGAGCTTCAAAAAAAAATTGAGAACAGTATTGGTGCAGTGGATGAAAAACAGCAGTGTGGATGCAGCGGAAATTGGGTGAGATTGATTGATGATTGGTGTATTTGAGTGGAATGAGTATGTGTGGGAACCTCACAGCTCAGAAGGCCTTCCTACAATGGAAGGAAGCTAGAGGAAAGGGAAGAGAAAGTAGAGAGAATAAATGACTCAAGAGCAATAGGGCTGGCAGTGAATTTCAGCAGCAATTTACTAAGCTCAAAAGTCCCCAATACAAAGAAAAGGCCCTCTTATTTATAGGTGAAGAGGAGCCTAAATTCTGTTTTTAATTCCCTCCTAAATTCAAATTATTCAGATTTATTTTGATCAAGCAAAGTCCATGCCTCATTCCAACTCATCCAGCAAGGTGTATGCTTCTTTTCAAATCAGCCAAAATTCACGTGGAAAATGCTGGTGCATGCCGTAAGCACCTCCTTTGCTTTTTTGGCTCCTTTGCTTGGTTCTATTGATTTAACTTCTTGGATGGCTCAATCATAGTCTCCAATATTTATTAATTCCTACAAAACAAAATATAAGTGCTTTAGTTAAGAGAAGAAGGATTTTTATAAGTAACCTTCCATAGAAGTAAAATGTTAGATGATCCTTCTTCTTCTTGAATCTTCCTAGCCATTGCTCTAGTAAGAGGTCCAATGTCATTTCTTGATGGTTTTCCATCAGACCCTCCCTCTTGCAAAAGATCTGTCCTCAGATCTGCTTCATCCTGTTGATCATCTCCTATGAAAGGAATTAAATCGCAGATGTTAAAAGTAGTACTGACACCATAACTTTCAGGAAGGTCTAATATGTATGCATTATCATTTATCTTTTTGACCACCTTGAATGGACCATCTCCTCTTGGACTAAGTTTGGATTTCCTTTGAGAGGGAAATCTTTCCTTTCTCAAATGAAGCCAAACTAGGTCTCCTTTTTCAAAAACTATTTTCTTTCTCCCTTTGTTGTTGTATTCTGCATATTTTTGAGTTTGTTTTTCAATTTGGATTTTAACTTTCTCATGTAACTTCTTGATAAACTCCGCTTTAGAAGCACCTTCTTTATGAAGAAAAGAAGATGATTCTGGAAGAGGTAGTAAATCAAGAGGTGTGATAGGGTTAAAACCATAAACAACCTCAAAAGGAGAAAGATTAGTAGTCTTGTGGACTACTCTATTATAAGCAAATTCAATATGAGGTAGATGTTCATCCCAAGATTTGTTATTTCCTCTTAATATTACCCTTAATAATGTAGATAAAGATCTATTTACTACTTCAGTTTGCCCATCAGTTTGTGGGTGACATGTAGTAGAAAATAGAAGTTTAGTTCCAAGCTTTTCCCATAAAGTTTTCCAAAAATGGCTTAGAAACTTCACATCTTATCAGACACTATAGTTTTGGGTAAACCATGCAATCTCACTATTTCTTTAAAGAAGAGTCTAGAGATATAGCTAGCATCATCTACTTTGTGGCAGGGTATAAAATGAGCCATTTTACTAAAACGATCTACTACCACAAATATAGAATCATACCCCCTTTGAGTTCTTGGCAATCCTAAGACAAAGTCCATGCTTATGTCCTCCCAAGGGGTATTAGCTATAGGAAGAGGTGTATAGAGTCCATGAGGCATAATTTTGGACTTAGCTTGTAAACAAGCTATACATTTAGAACAATGCCTTTGAACATCTATTCTCATGTGTGGCCAATAAAATTTACTTTTCAAAATGTTTAGAGTTTTATCAACTCCATGATGGCCCATGAGTCCTCCTCCATGACTCTCTTTGATAAGAAGTTTTCTAATGGATCCTTGGGGTATACAAAGTTTTCCTTTATTAAAAAGATACCCCTCAGAAAGATAGAATCCATCAAAAGGCTTCTTAAGACATGATGAATAAGTGGATGCAAATGTTTCATCATTTTCATATAATTCTTTTATGTCATCAAATCCTAATATTTGGGATCCTAGGGTTACTAATAATGCATGTCTTCTAGATAAAGCATCCGCAACAACATTAGTACTCCCCTTTTTGTGTTTGATGACATAGGGAAATTGCTCAAGATATTCCACCCACTTTGCATGTCTTTTGTTTAGCTTTGCTTGCCCTTTAATGTACTTGAGAGATTCATGGTCAGTGTGTATGATGAATTCTCTAGTTACCAAGTAATGCTCCCAAGTTTTTAAAGCTCTAATGAGGGCATACAACTCTTTGTCATAGGTAGGATAGTTTAGGTAGGCCCCCTAAGTTTTTCACTAAAGTAAGCTACGGGATGTCCTCCTTGTATTAAAACAGCTCCTATTCCTACCCCAGATGCATCACATTCTAGTTCAAAGGCTTTGGAAAAATCAGGCAAAACTAGAATAGGTGCATGTGTTAACTTGTGTTTCAAAGTCTCAAAAGACAACTCTTGCTTATCACCCCAAATAAAAGGCATATCTTTCTTGACTAGCTCATTTAAAGGAGCAGCTATGGTGGAGAAATCTTTCACAAATCTCCTAAAAACTTGCTAACCCATGAAAACTTCTCACCTCTCCTACATTTTTAGGGGTTGGCCATTCTTGTATAGCCTTGATCTTCTCTGGATCAACATGTACACCTTCTTTTCCCACTTTGAATCCAAGGAAAATCACACTTTCTTGACAAAAAGTACATTTGTCAAAGTTGGCAAAGAGATGATGTTCTCTAAGAAGAAGCAAGACTTTTCTGACATGGTTAAGATGTTCTTGAAGGCCTTGACTATAGATTAAGATATCATCAAAGTAGACCACTACAAATCTGCCTATGCATTCCCTAAGCACATGATTCATTAATCTCATGAATGTACTTGGAGCATTGGTCAAGCCAAAGGGCATGACTAACCATTCATACAAACCAAACTTGGTCTTGAAAGCAGTTTTCCATTCATCTCCTTCATGAATTCTTATTTGATGGTATCCACTTTTAAGATCAATTTTGGTGAAGAGATTTGCTCCATGTAATTCATCCAACATGTCATCTAGCCTAGGAATGGGATGCCTATACTTGACAGTTATGTTGTTGATGGCCCTACAATCTGTACACATTCTCCAAGACCCATCCTTTTTAGGGACCAACAACACAGGCACAGCACAGGGACTTAAACTCTTTTGGATCCACCCTTTGTTCAACAAGTCATTAACTTGTTTCTCTATTTCTTTTGTTTCCATAGGGTTGGTTCTATAGGCTGGCCTATTGGGTAGGCTTGCCCCAGGCACCAAATCTATTTGATGTTCTATTCCCTCAAAGGTGGTAATCCACTTGGTACCTCTTTGGGAAATATATCATCAAATTCCTTTAAAAGTTTTTGCAACCCCTTTGGTAGAGAACCAAGTTCATGAGTGATTGAAACAAATGCCTCTTTGCAATAAAGAAGGAAATGAGGTTGTCCAAGAAAAAGATTTTTGGAAATATTCAAGGTTTGAGGTTGGACAACTTCATGGGCTGAGGCATGGGTTACCAAATTCTTTCTTTCTTTCTTATTTTCTTTTTTCTTTTCTCCATCCAACTTCTTCTTAAGAATTATTTGGTCCTCTCTTACTTGTAAAGGTGTAAGAGGACACAAAATAATTTTCTTTCCCTTGTGTTGAATGGTGATTTTGTTGGTGACTCCATCATGTAAAGCTTGTTTATCATATTGCCAAGGTCTTCCAAGTAATATGTGCCCAGCTTCCATTGGTACTATATCACAAACAATTTGATCTTCATATTTGCCAATGGAAATAGGTACACTTACTTGTTCTTTAACTACTATTCCATCATCCTCTTTGATCCATTGAAGTTTGTAAGGTTTAGGATGAGGAGTAGTTGTTAAGCCAAGCTTCTCTACCATTCTAGAACTACAACAGTTGCAACAAGAGCCACTATCCACTATCATTGAACATGTCTTTTCTAAAACTTTGCATCTTGTGTGGAATAGGTTCTCTCTTTGTGACTGTTCTAATTCTACATGTTTACTTTCCAGGAGTCTCCTTACCATAAGTAAGTCACCATCACAAGGTAAAGCTTCTTCTTCTTCAGAAGTGGATGTCTCAGACTCACTATATGAAGAACCCTCACTTTCACTCTCATGCTCAAGGATGTAAGTTGACTTTCTATTGCGGCACTCAGATGCATAGTGCCCTTTTTCCCCACATCTAAAGCACTTAGTCTCCTTACTCTTATGATCTCTTGAAGGTTCTTTGACTTTTTCTTTTCCTCTCTCTCTCTGTCTTCATATCTTGGCTTGGTTTGACTACCCTCCCTCTTATACTCTTTCTTATGGTAAGAACTATGAGGGTAATCTTTCTTGGTGGAGCTTTTCCTCTTTAGTTGTTGCTCAACCCTCACACAAAGTTGGACTAACTCATTGAGATCATTGTAGGGTATAAGTTCAACCCTATCTCTTATGTCATAGTTAAGTCCACTTTGAAACCTAGCTATTGTTATCCTAGGTTCTTCTCTTATCCCAGCTCTCAACATGAGTAACTCCATTTTTTGTCTATATTCCTCAACACTCATGTTCCTTTGTTGGAGTTTATGGAGTTTATCCATTATCTCCCTATCATAGTAGGCTGGTACATGCCTCTTCCTCAAGGCAGCTCTCATTTCATTCCAATACCTAATGGGAGGTAAGTGTCTTAGCCTATGGTCCTTGACTAAGGTTGTCCACCAAATTAAGGCATAACCTTGAAAGCTTAGAGAAGCCATGGTGACTCTCCTTTCATCATCTATTTGGTGGCACTCAAACAATTGCTCAACTTTCATTTCCCACTCTAGGTATTCTTCTACATCATCTTTTCCATGGAAGGAAGGAAGATCAATCTTAGGCTCTCTTGGGTAATGCTCTCTAACTCTATGTTGTCTTCTAGGAGGCATTTGGTAGTGGTCATCATTGTGATGACTACTATTTTGCTCAATTTCACTTGGAGAAGATGATGATTCTTCTCTTCTCCTATGGGAAGACCTCTCTTTCTTTTTATCTTGATTAATCAAAAGTTGACTAATCATATCTTTGAGCTCACTAATCTCTTTATCCCTTTGTTCAAATCTTTGCTCAAATTCTTCCCTTAAAGACATTTCACTATTGGGTTTCAAACTTCCTTGCACACTTGATTGACTCATTCTTGTCAAAGGAAAGTTTTTCAAAAGGTTTTCAAAATGTTTGACAAGTAATGAATGAAAAAGATTTTCACAAACTTTCTTTGTTTTTGGTGAAAATTTCTAAGAGATTCTAGAAGTAAAAGATGTTTCTAAGTAGCTCCCAGGAAGAAGAGGTGAGTCACAAATGGACAAGCTTAGAAACCAAGTTCTTCCTTAGCCAGAGTTTCCTTAGAATGTTCTTTTACTTTAGTTTCTAAGTAGAAATTCTTCAAATTCTTTTTAAATGTTATGAACCTACAAACCAAAGAAAGGTTTACTATATGCTATGCTATCCTAAATACCACGGAGACCTAAAAACAAAAGGATTACTCAAGACATTTAAGGAAAGCAATAAAGATGCAAGAATCTAAATGCTAGACGGCCCTAAGTGAAAGTGCAAGTGACACTTGGAGCCCCTTGACACACTTCCACACTAAAGAAAACGAAATTGGACTATTACAATGTTCAATTGTGAACTTGGAATTGCTTCAAGAGCATTTTCCCAAGTCACTTAACTCAAAACAGCAAAAATAAACTGAAATACACTTTTCAAACATCAAATTCCGTGATATAGACTTGAAATGAGGCCAGGAATTTAATGAAAACTTTGTCTTCTTGCTGCTGCACAAAGCTAATTGAATTGGAGATGCAAGTTGCTGCTGTAACAGAGTTTACAGCTTGCTGGACAGTGATGTTTAGCTGCTGTTGAGTCTTCCTTCTTGCTCCACTTTCAATGCTCAAACCACTTCCTAGGAGGCTACCAAAGTAGGAGAAGGATTCTGGTACTGGATGCCCCAAACAGCTTGCACATACACTCCAAAACTCAGCAAAATCACACCAATCAGTTTAAAAATCTGCACCAAACTATGCTGTTGTTTGCACCAAACTATGCTGCTGTTTTGAACTTAGGATGCCAAAAAATACACACAACAATTTGGAACAGCACACCAATGAAAGGTACACAAAAGGAACTTATCAAGGCACTAGAATGGATGAAGAAAGCAAGAAAAAAACACAAGCACAGTTCAGAAATTCTTCCAATACAAACTGTTTGATAATTTCAAAAGTGTTTGATAAAATGCCTCACTGACTTTCAGCTTTGTTTTTCAAGACTTGTAATCTGGATTGGTTGGTTCTAACAGCTTTTTAACACTTGATTCTTCTTCTTTTGATCATGTATTTTCTTTTTTTAAACATTGAACCAGCTTTTTCACAATCCAACAATGTAATTTAAACCAGAATTACCAAAACAGTTGCTGGAAAAAATCAAAATCTGCACAAAAAAATGAATTAAAAATGGTGGTTTTGGAACCCAAAATGAGTAGCAGTGTTTCAGCAGCTTGGATGAATGTTTAAACAACTTTTATTCATGATATTAAACATGTTTAAACTCTTAAACAGCTGAATTAATGCTTACTACTCAAATTCACTGGTCCACTTCCAATTTTAACTCAAAATTGATGGTTTCAAATGCAAATTTGCATATAAGTCATGTTTTGACCAAATGAACAGTACTAGCAACTTTGAACCATCAATTGAAACTTGCTCAAGCTATAAAACAGCAAGGAAACAACAGATTTTCGAAAATCCCTACTGCTGTACCACTTATGCAGTAAATGGCACCAAAATAACCAACCACTTTTAATTTTTCATGGATTCAAAACTGGACAGCAAAGGAAATGACTCTAAGAAGTGTAAAAACACAGATCTAAGCTAGATTTAATGTGCTTAGCAAGACCAAACTCAGATTAGACAATTCAAGGAAACTTAGCACGGTGAAAAGCTTGGATTAAAACTGCAACAGTGGAATGCTATTAATTGTGAGCAACCAAGCTATGCAAATTGCATTTCATTGCTTGTAATGATCTGCTACACTTTTAGCATCATTCAATATCATCAACCAAATTTGTATGAAGCACTAGAATTAAAAGAAATCAACTGGAAAACAGATTCATGATTTAAAAACAGAATTGAAATTCTGCAGCAGAGTTCAACACAGATTTGAAATCAAAATGGATTTCTAGTGCTTTAGCTTGTATCACCAAGGCTAGAACAAATTCTCATTGCCTTTATTGGTTGATATATAGTTTATCTAGCACTTGAACTCAAGCAAAACGAATTAAACCAGCAGAAAAGAATACCAAAGCAGTGACAGAATTTAAAACTGCAATATTCACTTGCACATGACCAAGACAACACTGAAATTGAAAATTAAAGCTGGAAATGACTCAAACAAATAAAATTCACCGTTTAAAATGAAAGATGGACATAAGACACTGTAAGAACACAGAATTAAAGGCTGGAACAGAATTACAGAAGCAGAATTAAAACTGAAACAGAAAACAGAAAATAGAAACAGAAAACAGAAACAGAAAACAGAAACAGAGATGGAATTCAGCAGAATTAAATTGCAGAATGAGAAGAAATGCTTAGCTCCTTGGTGCGTGGAGAACCTAAGCTCTGGATACCACTTGATGGAAACTTATCCATGCTTAAATGACCTGGCCTTGCAGACAGAGCTTCAAAAAAAAACCGAGAACAGTATTGGTGCAGTGGATGAAAAACAGCAGTGTGGATGCAGCGGAAATTGAGTGAGATTGATTGATGATTGGTGTATTTGAGTGGAATGAGTATGTGTGGGAACCTCACAGCTCAGAAGGCCTTCCTACAATGGAAGGAAGCTAGAGGAAAGGGAAGAGAAAGTAGAGAGAATAAATGACTCAAGAGCAACAGGGCTGGCAGTGAATTTCAGCAGCAATTTACTAAGCTCAAAAGTCCCCAATACACAAGAAAAGGCCCTCTTATTTATAGGTGAAGAGGAGCCTAATTCTGTTTTTAATTCCCTCCTAAATTCAAATTATTCAGATTTATTTTGATCAAGCAAAGTCCATGCCTCATTCCAGCTCATCCAGCAAGGTGTGCTTCTTTTCAAATCAGCCAAAATTCACGTGGAAAGTGCTGGTGCATGTCGTAAGCACCTCCTTTGCTTTTTTGGCTCCTTTGCTTGGTTCTATTGATTTAACTTCTTGGATGGCTCAATCATAGTCTCCAATATTTATTAATTCCTACAAAACAAAATATAAGTGCTTTAGTTAAGAGAAGAAGGATTTTTATAAGTAACCTTCCATAGAAGTAAAATGTTAGATGATCCTTCTTCTTCTTGAATCTTCCTAGCCATTGCTCTAGTAAGAGGTCCAATGTGATTTCTTGATGGTTTTCCATCACGGACATCCCACCTTGCACTAATTGAAGAAACTCTACTTCCTTGGCGAAACGAACGCTATCTGGGAAGTATTCTTCATAAAACTTGCTTCTGAATACTTCCCATGAAATGGGTCTTTGAGCGTCCGTCAATATCATCTTCATGCTCGTCCACCAATGATTGGCTTCTCCAGTCAAAAGATACTCTGTGAATGCGAGTCTATTATCATCAGGGCACCTCTTGGCATTGTAGATCCGTTCCATATCTCGTAGCCACTGATCGGCCTCATCAGGAAGGCACTTCCCATTGAATTTAGCTAGGTGATGTTGAAGGAAACTCTCCAAGCTCCACTCGGCCTGATGATTTGCAGAGGAAGTGGACGCTCCGATTGTGCTCCTCGTGGTCGCGATGATCTCCATTAGCTGTCATTGGGTCGCTTCTGAGTTAGCACGTGCGGCTTCCAGACTATGCAAAGCGGCCGTGTTCTGCTGCACCAAGGCAGCGTTCTGCTACTGTAGAGCCACTATTACTGATTCCAACAACCTGGTGTTGTCGGATGTATCACGTTCGGTAGGTTGAGGAGGAGGTCTTGGTGCCATTAGTTCTCTGAGAAGCAGAGAAAACGATCATTAGTTAAACTTAAGGAGTTTGAATCACTCATCAAACGAACGTTGAGCACACAACACAAGCATAGTATGCTCATAACCTATAGTGTTCCTTTAAGGAACAAAACTGCTCTGATACCACTAATGTAATATCCCAAAGATATAGCAATAAACCATATGATAGAATAATTACATTAATAATAATCCAGATTAGTCTTACACTAGAGTCGAACGTACGCTCATGGCCGAACGGCCTTACAGAAAGAGTTACAAATTTAAGCCGTACATTGCTACCCAAACTATCCGATTGGTTTACAAAATAACAATACCGATCGTTCATACTTAAACTAAAAGGAAGGTGATCGGACGTCCACCTTACTATAACTAGACTATTGACCGAACGTCCTACTCTTCGGTCTTGACTTCAATTTCTTCCAAATTTTCTTCTTCCAGCGCCTTTTCCAGCAGCTCGACTCCTTCTGCTCACATCCACACGGATGATCATTGCAATGACAAGGACGGACGTACAAAACCAGACACGACAGGAAACGCAGGGTAAGCTTATGTAATTTAATTCATGCATAAACATACATTTCAAATAATTCAACACCAGATAAATTTCAGCGTACGTAACACACAAGCCTATCACTAGACTGACTGTCCGGACTGTATGAAATCTGCATAGCTACAGGCGTTCGTGCACCCGGGTGATGTAGTAACTGGAATACTCTCATCAGCTGCCACCCGAGGTTAGTCCGTTCCGTCCAAAGTAACCCTAAGGACTAGGACCTCCTGCCGTTCCCACACATGACCTACCCTCCTCTACGTGAAGACGAGTACTCACGGAACATCAGGATGAACGGCCAGCATTAGCATGCCCACAGTCATACTTTACCAATTCCAATATTCATCCATGAGTCATTCCTCCCTGGAACGCTCCTTCAAATCCACATCATTTCATTCATATCACATTCTCTTCCTATTTCATTCATAATCATTCTCAATTTCATCTTTCATTATCACTTTTCTCAAATTCATCTTTCATTGCCAATAAGTTAAATTTCATCTTTGTTCAAAGATTCTTATGGATACTCGATACCGAACGTTCAATCCTTACTCAGAACGAGGACGAACACTTGGAATGAGACAGAGAAGTCTCTCGTTCCAGAATAGAATAATACAGAGGTGACCACTATTGGTTTGAGAAAGAAACCGAATATAGTCATATATAACGGAAACGACTTAGAACGATCGTTAATTACAAAGTGAGTCAATTTAGATGAACTCACCCTTGAGAGTTCTAACCGGACACAGAAAGAACTAGGCCAAATACTAAGGCTCTAGGCCGGAATCAAATGGACGTATGCACTTCAAGACTTTCGGAGAAGAATAATTAGAAGGATTCACCTGAAGAAACCGAACGCTTATGAATATTTAGCTTATTTGAATTTACATCAAGAAATCCGAATGTCGGTCAATGACCGAGCACGGTATAGAAGAAAATTCTATTGAAGTTAGACGAACACTATTTTCCATCAAGATAGATTATACAAGAAACGAGTACGTGCGCTTGGTGTAAGACCGAGCACTACTCAGTACGAGCGCTTGGTGTAAGACCGAGCACTACTCAGTACGAGCGCTTGGTGTAAGACCGAGCACTAATGAACTTATAATAAAAGACTTGATAAATATAGTCAGATACTATTGAAGTAGTGTTTACGAACAACGAAAATATACCATTACATATATATATATATATATATATATATATATATATATATATATATATATATATATATATATATATATATATATAAATTTAAGTTATCACAGGATACTCAGATACAATTGTGCTTGGCCGAACGCTCAAGTATAGTATTACCACACGAGGACGCTCGTCCTCAACTAGGATTCTCTCCAAATGAAAGAATCCCATTTCAACTATGTTTACCAGAAGAACCGAACGGTCAATGACCATTCAGTAACGAACATACACTTTCATATTAGAAATTTCATATTCAAAATTCATTTATATTTGTCTCATTTCTTAACATATAGTTTCATATCTTTATACATTCATATCATAATCAACTTTCATACTTCATAAAATCCATATCATATAAGGTTCATATCTTTCATGCATTAAAACATAACTCAACCATATTTCATTTCCATTCATTAAACAAACGAATGTTCATGCAATCCAATCATATCAATCATCATGCATCAAAGTCATTCAGTTAACTAACGAATGATCATATAGTACAGTAGCATACATATTAAATTAAATAAGCTTCCCTTACCTCTGAGCGTGACCGAACGTTCCCAGACGCAGAAATAAAATTTCACCACTACAGGTTCTTCTACCGTCAACGCTCGACAATTCCAACTACACCAAGTGACAACCCGACACTATCAGAACCACTCATTTTAAGAATGGTGATTAACACACGAACCCAGAACTGGATTTGCATGTTTAGGAAAACGAACGACAGAGCGAAGAGAAGGACTTACCAGCCCAGCTTCACAAACCGAATGGTTTATCTGGAAGCTCTTGACGCCGGAAGTGCTTCTATGGTGCCGGAATAGTGATCGGAGAAGAGAAAGTGAGTGTTTTCTCTGAGAGAAGATGAAGAGGATCTAGAGAGAAGGAGGAGAGAATGGGGTTCTTCAGAAATTTAGAAAAGAGAGTGCATGCAGAGAGTGAGGTAGGTTTTTCTGAAAATCCAAGTTTTGCTTCACACTTCAAAACGGACGTCCCTTCATCTGTCGACACCTGCTTTCCACTAACTGATTTCCGGGTCTCCTTCACTTGACACCTGGCGTTCGTCATCTGAGTGTCGAGCCTTCCTCTTGACACGTGAATTCCACTAACGACACGTGCTTGTATTTTACTGATTCTGACAGTAATAAATCTCCTCTTATATTTTCAAAATAACAATAATTAGCTATATAATACCAGAGCAACAATATCACATATTTTCAAAATACTTGTCTTTTTCAAGAATTCTAAAATAATAAGCTCTGTATAAGACATTCATGAAAATAAATTACTGTTTTATTCTTATTATTTCTCTTAAATATAATTGGTGGAAATTTATGTCAATTCAATTTTCTTTTAATTGATATATGTAGAGTAAAACTATCCCAACATGTGAAACATTATTTCTCCTTTAAAAAACATCTATACTTTCTAAATTAAATAATTAATTTAAAAAAAAATTTACCATTTCATTTTTCTAATTTAAAACAACTCATACATGGATTTGCATTGGTGGATAGAAGTTTGAATGTAGAGTTTTTATACTTGGTCCACACAATCCATGGTTTAAACCAGTTTCACATCTGGGTTTTGTAAACTACATGAAATTTACTTTACCAGGCTCATTTTAGTCCAAATTTTATTCATCCTTGTTTTATGGGTCATAAATATGTGAAACAATACCACTACATTAAAGATTTCATATAAAATTATAGTATTTTTTTTTATGTTATGCTAATATATGTTGAATCAATTATTAATGTCATTCTAAGCTTATATATATATATATATATATATATTGATTTTTTATTATATATATATATATTGATTTTATTATATATATATATATATATATATATATATATATATATATATATATATATATATATATATGTTGAATCAATTAGTTTGATTTTTATTATAGGTTGGATATAATATATTCTATTTTTAAAAATTATATAATTAGTAAAAAAAAAAGTTGCTTTAAATTTTTCTAAAAAAACTTATGATTTGTTGTTTCTCAAATTTGAGGTACCGCACCCACCATCTTCAACATTATAGTGTTGTTCTTCCATGTGAACAGTGAACAAGTTCATTCATTGAGTTGCAATATCCATTCCCATGATCCAAACCCAAATTACCTAACCCCCATTATACTTTGTGCCAAATTCACTACCTCTTCGCTAACTTCTTCAATTGGTCTTTTCCATTATTCACAAAGTTTTCAGATTTGACGCTTTACAGCATCACAGTGGAGCAAGGAAGCAAGTGCTCATGGCTACAATTGCAACAATGCTATCTTCTTCCCTCCCGGGTCAACCCTTTTGTTCTTTTTCAAATCATGCCCCTTCATTCTCTTTCAAAAGCATCACTGTCACAAGACCAAGACCTAGAACCAGAACTAGAACAAGCTTCACATGGCTGAATCCTCAACCTCGTGGTGTTTTGGTTGAGGAAACGCCGCCAAGTTCACCTTCTTCTCCTTCTTCACGAGATGGATCCATCAAGGTGCTTGCGCTTCCTGAGAACCGTTCTGATGACATTCAAGCTGAGGCCAGAGCGTTGGCTCGTGCTGCCAATGCTTCTGTCTACTCGCCTCAGCTTGTGGCCTCCAAATATGGTTCTCAACCCATCAAGGTTTTTCACTTTTTCCTTTTCTGCTTCTCTCGAATTTTGAGTCTTTTTGGGATTATCTTTTGTGGGTGTGGTTGGGTTTTGTGAATTGATTTTACCCTTTTTCTTGGTAGGTGGTGGGAAGGGCCCTTCAGGTTCTGACTGCGGTGGGCTTGTTTGGGTTGAAGCTGTTGGTTGACCAGAAAAGTGGAGTGCTTGATCAGAATAAAAGGATTCGTGCAATTGAGCTTAGGGACACTTTCACTCGGCTGGGACCAACTTTTGTCAAATTGGGTCAGGGGTTGTCTACCAGGCCTGATATATGTCCCCCTGAGTATCTGGAGGAGCTCTCTGAACTTCAAGTATTGAATTTTATGTACTCTTTCACCTCTTTATTTGATTGGGGGTGGTTTAGCCTGTTAGGGTTTTCTAGTGAAGCATGTTCTAGGAATTGATTAACTCTGGCCTTTTGTGAGAATAATGATTGGTGTTGTGATTATGTCCATATGCAACATAGGAGGATCTTCACTATTTCATTTGACTTTATGGTCTCTTCAAATTTCTTCATTAACCCAACTGACTGACATTGTGTGATTCATGTAACTGATCTCATTTACTGATATAAGACTTTTATTGTATATGGTCTTTATATTAACAATGGACAATATTGATGATATTCAATGAAAATTTTTCTCTAATGTGATGGTCTATGTCTATTAGTAGTGAGTTGTGGTCTATGTATATTTGTTTGTGTTATGATATTTATGAATGAACTGGTTACTTAGGTTGTCTTCATTATTTCTGTGCTTTATCAGGATGGATTGCCAACGTTTCCTGATGAGCAGGCCTTTGAATGCATAGAGAGGGAACTAGGACTATCTATTGACTCTATTTTCTCTTCTATATCTCCGAGGGCTGTAGCAGCAGCCAGTTTGGGTCAAGTTTATAAAGGCCAGCTGAAGTATTCTGGGAAACTTGTTGCTGTTAAGGTGCAACGGCCTGACATTGAAGAAGCTATAGGATTGGACTTCTACCTAATTAGAGGTCTAGGGTTTCTTATAAATAAATATGTGAACTTTATCACCAGTGATGTTGTTGCTCTTGTTGATGAATTTGCGCGTAGAGTTTTTCAAGAGCTCAACTATGTTCAGGTTATTCCTTCTGCCAGTATCAAACTTTGTATTTTAGTTGAATTCAGGCATGCATGATTCATCTATTGCCAATTTCCAAATCTATTTAATTTCTCTATGAACATGGTTTTAAGTTGTGGTCACAGTAATGGTTGCTGTTTTGGGGTAATCCTTATTGATTTGGTAATTGCAGTCATGGTGACTCCAAAACCTTGATACCATGGCCAAAATCGTGGCTGTGGACCTTTCTAAAACCTTGTTTATGAAAATAAAAATAAAATTAAACATTGAGCCTTTGCTGATTTGCCAAAATTAGGCAAAAGGCAGGCATATAACCATAGTATCTTTTTCCAATTGTAATTGAAAACTTCCCTAGGATGATATGTGTGTGTGTGTGTGTGTCATGTATAAGTTATGTAAGATATTTGTTGGGATTGAATGTTAATTTTGACAGGTTCCTGCAGGAGGGACAAAATGCAAGGAGATTCAAAAAATTGTATGCTGACAAGGAAAATATCTTTGTTCCTGATGTTTTCTGGGACTATACAAGTGTTAAAGTTCTAACAATGGAGTGGGTTGATGGAGTAAAACTAAGTGAGCAAGAAGCAATTGAGAGACAAGGATTAAAAGTCTTGGATCTGGTAAACGCAGGCATACAGTGCAGTCTCAGACAGTTACTTGAGTATGGATATTTTCATGCAGATCCTCACCCTGGGAATCTTTTGGCAACACCTGAGGGAAAACTTGCCTTTCTTGATTTCGGCATGATGAGTGAGACTCCAGAAGAAGCAAGATATGCCATAATTGGTCATGTTGTTCACTTGGTTAACCGAGACTATGAGGCCATGGCTCGTGACTACTATGATCTTGATTTTTTATCAAGGGATGTTGATGTATCTCCAATAGTGCCAGCACTTAGGAACTTTTTTGATGATGCACTTAATTATACTGTGAGTGAGCTCAACTTCAAGACACTAGTAGATGGTCTGGGAAACGTTTTATATCAGTATCCATTTAATGGTAAGATAGGCTATGCTTATCAGTGACTTATCATTTCCATAATTTCTTTTCCAATATTAGGGGAGTGACTTATAAACATTTACTTCTTATTCCTAAATCCTAACTTTCTTTCAGATTCTGTTTTGCTGATTTTTGTTTTTTCTGTTCGTTTCCTCTTCTGTTGACAGTTCCTGCATACTACGCATTAATATTACGTTCTCTCACAGTTTTAGAAGGTTTAGCATTGTATGCTGATCCCAATTTTAAGGTACTGGCTGCATCATACCCATATTTTGCAAAAAGGCTTCTAACAGATCCAAATCCATATCTAAGAGATGCTCTTATAGAGTTGCTTTTCAAGGATGGGAAGTTCAGGTTTGAAATATGCTACTATCTTAAATCCATTGTGATTTGAACTTGGTGCTGTAGAATAATGTATGTTTAGTGCAATTGAATATTCATTAATCGGGTCTGGTGCAGATGGAATAGACTTGAAAACCTGCTAACTCAGGGGAGAAAGGATAGAGATTTTTCTGCTAAGGAGGCTTTACAACCTGTCCTGAAGGTGTTATTGAGTGCAGATGGTGAAGATTTGAGGAATCTTGTTATAAAAGAGGCTGCTCGAGTATCAGAAGCTTTTACCCTCGGCACAATGTCTGAAACGTACCGATATATTCCTCACTTTGTTAGGACCCTTGTCTTCAATGGCAATGCAAACGGACCATTTATGATGTCGGAAACTGAATTGCAAAACATGATAGAGCTTAGAGATCAAGTTCTTAGAATATGGGGACTTCTTCAATCCTCTCATGATTTTGATCCAGCTATTTTTCTGCCCATACTACAGGTAAGATTATCATTTATAATTGCAGCATCATTCAAATCGGAATAACTATTCCCTTGTGTTAGGACATGGAGGGTTTATGAAAGGAGAAAGAAAGTAGAGAAATAAGGAAGAATACTTAACTGCTGAACAGTTAAGGGGGGCGGGAAAAAGTCTATATAAGGGACTTCTTTTGTAGTTTCATGGAGGGAGTTACTACATTCATTTGTGTTGACCGGTTTTGAACTTGGTGAAGGAGGTTAAGCTCCTGGTCTATAGATTGTATTCTTGATTCTTTTGTTGTGAATACAATACAACTCTTACTCAATTCTTGACTTGTGATTACTGGTGTGTGTTAGAGAGTGAGTGAGTTGGGATTCTTACCCAGATTCCTAACACCTTGTCTGCATCTTTTGCATATTTTATGTTGCTTACAACTTAGGTGTGTAACTTCAAAATTACTTTATTATCGAACGTGTTAGGCATATAAACTAATTTGGATGAATGCTACAAAACTCCAAAATTGGTGATTATTATTTATGATATTCCTTTAACAGAGCATTTTGTGAGTATCATTGCATACTAAATCAGAAGGGAGTTTGTGGAACATTTCAATTTTGGAGCGTCTAGATGTTAAAAGACGTGATCGTGCAACTAAAATATAGCATTGAAAATTACATTAAGAGCTAAGATGATCTTTAAAAAAGTGAACTGTAATAGTTCATTATATAGTACCGAGTTAACTTTTGAAATTTACATTAACATATTACTTTCTTGTAAAGTATTTAGTAGATTGGATCGAACTTTTTCAGCCTTATACAACTATATAAAAACTTTCTATTCAAAATCGTAACGTATGAGCAGGTCCTTGAGCAACAACCTGAGGCACGCAGACTTGGGGGGCGTGTTGTTAGTGGAATCACTCAACGTCTTGCAGCACGCTTTCTTCAGCAAATACTCAGAGTTCCATCAACAGCTTCAGAATAGATTTTGCAGCACTGTAAATGCTAGATAAGGCATCCATATTACCCTTATCTCAACTGGTTTCGTTCCGTGTGCTGTGACAGTATAGTCCATTCTTATTGATTTAGTGGACCATATGTCACACCATGATCTTCTCTCCTTGCTTCTACCAATATTTTTGGTTTCTTTCTTTTTTTCTGCAGGTTATTGTGGACATGGAAGATAGGAGTTGCATTCCTTACACAAGAAAATAGGAGTGAGATATTGATTCTTGCCAAAAATTTTTGGTTCTCCAATTTTGTTCAAAAAATATTGTATATATGATGCTCCCATCATTAATTATATTGGGTCATCATGATTACAAACAAGAGATCACAATATTATTATGATAGTAATTGGTGTACCATTACTATCACATGCACATTTTGCAGTTTATTTTTACTATGGCACACTCATTTCTCTTGCATCTATTACACCTGGAATCGTTTTAGTGACTTGCTTTTCAGTTTTTGTCATTGTGTCTGCTATGAGCCAGTGACTTGTGGAGGAATTGATGCAATGAGAGAATAGTGTAATGATAACAGTTGATTGAGAATCAACTATTAAGAATAACAAACAATGATTGTTATATAAGTGCATGCACATAATCATAATTAAAAAGTGAATTTTCTAATCAATGATGTTAACTGTAATATGTTTATAAAGTGCACTTCTTACTCTAAAGAAGTCAAATTTGGATCAAATAGTATCTGCAACTTGCCCATGTTAAAATCTGTGTTTATGAAGGAGTATCATTTCAGCTGGTAATTGTCAGAATATTTTTTGACCACTCAATGTGTGTATGGCAAGTAGTACATAGATTCTGAAGTACTTTTGGTGTAAGTGTAGTGTCTGTTTCACCACATAATATGATCAGAATGTTCATTTGAGATTTGAACTGGCCCATTTTCATCTGAGTATTTTATTTCAATAAGAATGTAAGTGCTTGTTTTCCTTTTCTCAAACAAGAATTTTATGAGGTTACTTGGAATTAGAAGTTACTTGGAATTCATGATATTAGAATTTCCTTAAACGTACACTCATCTACTCAAACATAATTTGTTTTTTATTTTATTTTTATGTTTGAGTTATTTCAATCAATTATATTGACTCTAAACCTGTTGTACTAGTTTTTTTTTTTTTTTTATGATAAGGTGGAAATATAAGTTTATGTCAACTTTTTGTTATCAATTCATTTAGAAAATTTATTTCTACACTAAGTGTTAGGTTGCTGAGTTACAAAGCTAACTAAGACAATCCAATCACGCACACAAACAAGAATCAACACGGTAAAAAGAATGAGTTTCTGTATTGATATTCAAAGAAAGTACACAGATAGCGATAATGGAGGCCTAATCCCCCTCTTAGCCCTAACAGAGGCCTAATCCCCTTTACAAGGTTCAAGACCTGTTTATACTTTTAGAAAAAATGACTCCCCTCACAGAATTACCAAAAGACTTATTTATATTCTCTCTCTCTCCCTAACAGCCTAACAAACTTTTCCGCTCTTTACTTCTATCCTAAACCCATTATATCCTGCCACCCCATATCCTAACATTACACCCCGCTGTAGAACAACCTTGTCCTCAAGGTTGGAAACAGGAGGCTTGATCTCATGGCTCCTCTTCATCATCGTGTACTTATATGAATGGAACCCTTTGGCAACTGCCCTCCAATTCAGGTTTGGAGGTTTGGGTGGTGGCAATTCCTCCTCCAATGACTTCCATTCTTCTTGGATTTTATTAGTTTTAGCATTCTGGTCACCTCTTTTCCAGAATTATAAACCCTGAAGAAATGGTCTTCAATGTCTTTCAAAGCTTCAAAAAGTTCTCTCCCCTTTGCAGGTGCTTCACGAACGCCCTTCTTTTGTTCGCTAGTCCACCTCTTCACAAAATCCATCCTTCTCTCTCGGCCATTGATTCTTCCATCCACCTTTCCCTCCTCAACCTTCATTTTAATTGTAAGCCTGTTCGACCAATTATTGAGAGATTGTTTGGACGTTAAGACCATTCGGCCTTTGAATGTAATTGTAAGACTATTCGGCCGATGACTAGGAGACAGTTTTGAGTGTAAAACCATTCGGCCTTTGACTGTAAATGTAAGACTGTTCGGTTCCTCCCGTCCTTTCACGTTCGAATTCGGCGATTCTCTCCCGTTCGCTTTCAGACCATTTGGTTCCTTTAGTCCTCTCTGGTTCGCAGCTTGTAGTGCTAGCCTGTTCATTTCTGGCCATCTTGTCACGTTCAACTTCGTCAGTCCTCTCCTGTTGGGTCCAGCAGTCCTCTCATGTTTGGAACCGGCCGAGCGCTCGACCACTCTCGATTGACCTAGGCTATAGCGCTTGGCCTCCGACCGTTCGGTAAATCTTGATCGGCCTCGGACCGTGTCACCTCACCGCTCGTTCGTCCTCAAGACGACTTGTCTTCTGTGGCCTTGGAAGCTTTGAAAGACATCGAAGACCATTTCTTCAGGGATTATAATTCTGGAAAAGAGGTGACCAGAATGCTGGAAGCTAATAAAATCCAAGAAGAATGGAAGTCATTGGAGGAGGAATTGTCACCACCCAAACCTCCATACGTAAATTGGAGGCAGTTGCGAGAGGGTTCCATTCATATGAGTACACGATGATGAAGAGGAGCCATGAGATCAAGCCTCCTGTTTCCAACCTTGAGGACAAGATTGTTCTACATCGGAGGCCTAATCCCCCTCACAAGGTTCAAGACCTGTCTATACTAAGAGAAAATGACTCTCCTCACATAATTACCAAAAGACTTATTTATACTCTCTCTCTTCCCTTAATAGCCTAACAAACTTTCCCGCTCTTTACTTCTATCCTAAACCCGTTACCCATTATACCATATCCTAACACTAACACTAAGTTACTTCAAAATTTAAACTAATTTAGTTTGGAATATTCGCTGGAGCTGAGTTACAAGTGAAGTGCCTTATTTTTGGGTCTTTTTTCTTTAGGGTATGAATCAACAAATTGTTCTATAAATATTTCTAGAAAAGAAAAATAAGATTGCAATAAAATATATTTTTTAGCGTTGAAAAAGTAGCTTATGCATTAGATAACAATTTATGAGAAGAAATTTATAAATTAATGCATCATGTAAATTTTGTAATTATATTTTCCAACTTTTCTCATATTAACCTTGACACCTTAACATCACTGTTGCTCTTTTTTCTTACTATTGTGCGATACAAAAGGCAGAGGCAATGTAATGCTGAATTGTTTCAACACACTTGTTTTATTTCTTCTTGTAACCCACGCCATCATGACATTGCACAAAGCCATATTATTTGGGATAATTTTTTCTATTCCAAGATATATAGCCTCGAAAATATAATGTTTTATATTTTGAATTGTAATAGAAAAAAAATGCATTTAGGACCATATTATTTGGGATACGATTTTTCTGTTCCGAATTATGTATTTCAAAATATAAAATTTTTTATTTTGAATTATAAGAAAATATAAAATAAAAAGTGCATTCTATATTAAATATTTTAAAATATAAATTTGCATTTTAAATTCCACAATCTAAATTATGTAAAGGAAGGTTAAAATTATGGAGGTATAGGAAGAAATTTCATACAAATAGTGGTTTCTTACTACAAGGACGAATTCAGAATAGGCACAACTGTGTTTTGCATCTAGGAAGTTTCAATAGGGCTATTGTTTTCTACACTCCCATAGTTACTAACTGCGCCCTCACAATATTAGGGAAAGACTCAAACACCTTTCACCACTTCACCATATCATACCACCACTATCCTGTCTTACACCACGGTCACTTTGTAACATGCAACAATAGGGAGAAGGAAAAAATTAATCAACTCCCTAAAATAGCTAAATGTAAAAGCAAATTCAAAATAGTAAGTAGAAAATCACAACTATTGATTAACTAATATGACCATATATCAGTTAAAGAGAACACCCGAAAACTGCAACCCATGTTTTTCAACCTACTAACGTGGAGAATAACTAGGAAAGTATTATCTAAATCCTTCAAAAACACTTAACAGACTTGAAAATTCAAAGCACTAAGTAACATTGAAGTCTAATTTAAATTTATAATAAGACTCATTAAAGAATTAACAAATTTCAACGTCCTCCATTAAACTGAAAACTATGAATTTAGTTTACATTTGAATCAGAACAAATTCCTAATCCTGAAGCTTCAAAAATTGATTAAGTTTTACTGGCTTGGTCATATATTTCTGCAACTTGTTTGTGGGTATGACACTAGACCTATTTTATAGTTCCATCCTTTGTGAGCTCCCGAAGAAAATGAAATCTCACATCTATATGCTTGTTACGACCATGATAAACAATATTTTTTGAGAAATTAATAGATGAGCTACTGTCATAGAAAATCGTTGTGGCACTGTTATGAGAATGATTAAAATCAATTAAAATTCTCTTTATCCAAATGGCTTGATAGGCACAAGAGGCGGTAGCTACAAACTCAACTTTAGTGGTAGACAAAGTGACTATTGGCTATTTCTTAGAAGACCAAGAAACAACACCCAAACTTAATAGAAAAGCATAACTTGAAGTACATTTTGTTATCCAGATCACCAGCATCATCACTGTCTGTATAAGTAACCAGTTCCTCATCTCTTGCCTTTTTGTAGAATATCCCAAATTTGGAACTCCCTTTTATATATATCTTAATACTTTATTAGCAGTTTGGAGATGCATTTCTGTCAGACACTCCATATATCTCTGCTTAAAAGACTAACAATAAACATGATATCAAGGCGAGTAACAATTAGGTACATCAAGCTTCCAATTAGCTGCTTGTATTGAGTGTTGTCCACTCTAATTCAATTCTCATCCCTTATGAGTTTGCACTCTAGAACAATTAGATCATGGAATGGATTGCACTTGTCCATATTAAACCTTTCTAACACCTGTTGGACATATTCCTTTTGACAAATAAAAATGCCTTATTGACTTTGCAGGACTTCTATCCAAGAAAGTATTTCATTTGTCCAAGATCTAACATATCAAACTCATGCATCATAGAATTTTAAATTCTTCAAACATATGTTTCATCACTACCTGTAAAAATAATATGGTTAACATAAAGACATATAATGAAGATTTTACCTCCATCTTTTACTTTGATAAAGAGGGTATGCTCATAAAGACATTGTCTAAAACCTTTCTTAGCAAAGTATGACTCAATACAACTATAAACTTATTATATAATATTTTAAATTAACAATGATATTAATTTTTATATAGACCAAATTCGAAAAATTGATATTGTGCTTCTTCTATAAATACTTTTCAAATATCCATCAAATTTTTATATAAATAAAAATAAAATGTTCTTAGTGGGCTAAATTTGTATTCTATAAAGACTCCAAAGGCTCCAAACACATCAAATTTTCAATATCTGAGGTATTCATCTACTTGTTCTCTTTGAGTTGGGTGGGTATGAAATTTTCTGACAACCAAGTCAACTTAATACACCAGTAAGCAATAAATACAATAATTAATATACTTGATAAAATATTTTATTCATACTATTATTTATAAACCCTTACTTTGATAGACTTAGACTCATTAGCCAAAATAGCTGTTAGTTTGTGAATTATGGTGATTAACTATAAACTATTATAAATAAATGTTTTATGTAACGTCGTGTCAAGCTAATAAAAATGAGTCGATTAAATTATAATCTGACATATATTCAAACTAGTACCGTGAAATTAATAATCTAAAGTATATTCAACTAGAGACGTGAAATTTATAATCTAACATATATTCAACAAACTTTATACTAATATGACCCAAGAAAACTCGGTCAGAATAAATAAACCTCCTCATTATCCATCATAAAAGCAAACTAGGAATCCCTAGCCAACTAATCATAGGAGTTTCATTAATTACAAATAGTAAATGATTCTTTTATGGGGAGCTAGCACAGAGTTTTCTGCGAAAGGTCAAGTTATATTAAAAAAAGTTTGACTGATATGTCTGAGTCATGGTAGAGATACTCATTTAATGGCCATATCAATGTTCATGTCGACGTAACATATCTCATGGGTGTCTCTACGTAATATTGCTCACCAAATCAAATATATATAATATATATATATATATATATATATATATATATATATATATATATAAAATGTGTATATATATATATATGTATATATATGTATATATATATATATGTATATATATTATATATGTGTATATATATTATATATGTTTGTATATATATGTGTGTATGTGTATATATATATATATGTTTGTATATATATGTGTATATATATATCTATATATATGTGTATGTGTATCAGATGTAGTTTTGGGGAATTGGTCCCACAAAATTGAGGCTTTTTCATAACCCTTTCCAGAAAGAATTATGTTGTTCATACAGGTTCAAAAAGATACTTACAAAATAAGAAAGCATCATGTGTTAGTCTTAACTAGGAACTGGTTATTCATAAGAAAGAAATGGACAGTGTTGCTAATTTCATTCCTCATGTCTCTGCACCTATAATTAATATCAGAAAATGAATGTATATTCTCCAAATTTTGACCACCAAAAAGTGAGGAAAGACCAAAATTGAAATGAAGCACCATAGTCTTCATTGCACCGGTTGAATTGTTTGAAAAGAAATATTCAAATCAATAATTTTTTATTAGTGATTTGAATTTATTTAAGTGTATAATTTTCACCATTTATCTCACATGAACTCGTTGACAAATAAGTTAGTTCACTTTGGATCAGTGGAATTTCATACCATTGTTTGTAAAGTTTTATTTAAATAAAATGAAAATAATACATACATTTATTCCAAAATTCAATATCGATTATATCTTTTAAAATTGTGAACGACATATTTATTTCATTATAATTTGATTACATAAATGGAATAATAGTAAATATTACATTATATTAATATTATAAAATTTTACTTTTAATATCTAAAGATGGATCAATGTTAAAGTTCGCTAAAATAATATATTAGAGGATTGAAGAAGAAAGTTTGTTAGAACAAATTTTCAACAATTTAGAGAAATAAGATGCACAATAATGTAGACTTGATATAATTTTCTAGGTGTGAATATACACTTTTCTAAAAGCAATATGTCGTCGCTTATAAGAGTGAAGAGATAACGAAATCCACTTTTGCGATACAAAGAAGAAATACAACAATAATACCTCGTAGTATTAACGTCAAACAAGAATAAAATTCTTACGAATTGATTTGTGTGTTAAGTGAATGACTAAATGTAGAGAAAAAGTCTCTTCATTTTCAATAGAGCACATGATCCCTTTATATAGATGTTGATCAGACATCTTTCAAATCCAAGAGATACCAGATTTTGATTAGTTACATTTCTTGATTGCAACTTTTCATGAATAGTTGTAACTCATGAATAATTGTAACTCTTCATGAATCTGAAAACTATCTCTAATACTCTTAAATTTCAACAATCCTCCACCATTTGAGAGTACTGTATAATTACTTAACACAAACATCAATTTAATAATTGCAATCTTACACATAAATGAAAGTGTACATAGACTTGAACTTTCACTTAGTAGAATACACATATCAGGAATTCGTATTTTATTGGTGTCAACCAACATAATACATAATAAAGTCTTGAAGATACTCTACATATAAGATAAATTACATATTCTTGTTATACTTGACACAATAGGGCCATGCGTCCATATCTATTCATAAGTGCAACAAATTCATGCCCCCCTTGACTTCTTGAAGCGACCACATTTACATAGGTTGATTTCTTAGGTAAACATGTTTATGTGATGTTAACTCATTGACAAGTGTACCAAATCGTATCAAGTAATATAAAAGGTAAGACCAAGTGTCGTTTCCCAAGAGACTCATGTTCCTAAAAAATCGTGTAATATCTTAACTAATTACGACTTAAAAACTATTTTGTTGGTGTTTAAATGCAAATGCAACAAAAAAATTTTTTGAATGCAAATTGATTAATTGAGGCTTGACACAAGCAAGAATGGATGAAGTTGATAATATGAAATGATGATGTTGTTGGGGTTAGATTTAACCTACTTCACTTTCATGCATATTAGAATTCATCCTCTTCATTGAAATGTTAATGTCACTTACGAAATTACTTAGAACCCGATCCCTCGGTGTAAAAAGCCTAGTCTTAATTATTATACCTCAATTCCTTGAATCCCTGATAACGGTTGAAAATATCGTTGTCTGTGATGTAATTTTGACATTGAATGCACCCTTTTATGCTTAGAAACTTGCTTGGAATCATGTTTTTCTGTCAAGTTGTGTGAATAAGAGAGTTGAGGTTGAATTTGATGGTTTTATGACTAATTTCCCTTGTTTTGACAGGAAATGAGATAATATGGAAAACAGAGATGAAGTGCCAAGGAGATGGATCTCAAAAAGGCCTGGAAAAGGACCAGAAGGGAGGAATGCTCGAAACTGGGGCGCCCTTTTTCGAGGCTTAAGCAAGTGCCGCTCAGCGCCCAGGCGCCCTAAGTGGGGTGCTTGAGCGCCAGCGACAAGGGCCTAGACCTTGTTTCTGTTCTGTTTTCGCTCTATTTAAAGGACCCAAACATGCTAGGTTTTGTATCTTTGGCGCAGGGAGCGCAACAGCACACTCTTTCACCCTCTTGAGGCGGATTTGGATGCCGGAGCTTCCATCTTCTACTTTTAGGGTTTTTCTATCTCATTCTTCCCCATTGTTCATTTACTTTCACCATGTCTATGGTGAACTAAACTCTATTTGTTGTCAGGGGATGATGTAACCTTGTGAACTCTCATGTATTTGAATTGATTCTTAATAATATATGATTTTTCATTAATTATTAGAGTAATTCATTTGTTACAACGCTTGCTTTGTTTAACTCATTGAATAACATGATTTATAAATTGCATGAGTGCCGGGAGGTTCCTTACAATTCAGATTGTTGTTGAATTACTCCCAAGAGTAATATTTCTAAGGGATGAGGGTATGTGTCTTGGTCGTTTTAAAGCTCTTGATCTTCACATTTAATTACTAGAAATGCTAGGAATTGCATGAACTAGTGATTAAGCACATACTTACTTCGCCGAGGGATCAGGTTTAAGTGATTTAGTGAGTGACATTAATATTAATGCATAAAGAAGAATTCTTACAATACATGAGAGGGAACTTGGTGAAATCTAAGCCCAAAAACATACTCATCTCATATTAAACAACATTCATTCATCATTGTGCTACTCTGCTATCGATCAACTTGCATTCATATTTAATTTTCTGTTTTTGCTTTGAAACAAATGATCTCGTTTTCTTTAAGTCTTAATTAATCAAGTTATCACACGACTGTCTAGTGCCGAGAGTCTCTTGGGACACGATACTTGGTCGTACTATTTTATATTACTTGTGCGATTCAGTACACTTGCCGATCCATCAACAAGTTTTTGGCGCCGTTGTCGGGGATCAAAAATGTTGTTAACAAGTTTTTGGCGCCGTTGCCGGGGACTTAGGGTTTAAACTATTCTATTTGTGTGATTCTTGATTAACTTTGACTTTATTTTTATTTTTCTATTTTTATTTTTATTTTTATCCTATTTTTAATTTGTGTTTTGTGTCGTTTGTTTTTGTTTTTGTGCTAACATTGTTTTCTAGGTTTTGTGTCTAGTGCTTGCAGGATGCAATTCGGACAAGAAGTTAACTATATGGACACTCAATTCCACCAAGGTAATTTCAACAACTGGTGGAAACCTCACTTAAACATGGGTCAAAGTCAATTTGGGGAAGCTGCCGAACAATTTGATAGGCTGCCACAACAACAATGGCAGCAACAACCCTCTCTTTCAGAAAGAATGGCTAAGATGGATGACACACTTCAATAGTTAATGTATATGTCTGATTCTCATCATAAAAGCACTCAAGCAGCATTCAGAAGGATAGGGGGGCAACTAGGGAGCAATATGGAAGTTAAGCCTAGGGAGGAATGTCAAGCTATTATCACTAGAAGTGACAAAGTTTTAGATGAGAGAAAAATAGAGAGAAAAGAAGAAAGGTTGAGTGAAAAAGTGAAAGATGTAAAGGAAAATGAAGAAAAAGAAGAGATAAAAAGTGAGGTTAAGACAAAAGAAAAGGGGAAGAATGTGGAAGAAGAGAGGAAAGAAACAGAAGAGGTTGAGAGAGAAAAGAAAAAAATTGAGAAAAATCTTCTGTACCCTAATGAGTGTTCCAAGGAGGAAAAAGAGAGGGAAGAAAAGAAAAATAGAGAGAAGGAGGATGAGAGAAAAAAGAAAGAATCATATGAAAAATCCCTTCCTCACCTAAAGAAGTATCATAGGAAGGAGAAGGAAACAGAGTTTGAGCGTTTCATGGAAATCTTCAAGAAATTGGAGATTAAAATTCCTATGATTGAGACACTGCAACAGGTTCATGGTTATATTAAATTCCTAAAAAAATTTAACAAAAAGAAAAAATATCCAGAAAAGGGAACAATTGAGGCACATGGCAATTGCAGTGGGTCAAGCTAGTGACGTTAAAGAAGCGCTTGCTGGAAGGCAACCCAGTTTCTGATTTTGTTTTTTTATTTAGTTGTGTGGTGTGGATTTGATTTTGTTTTGCAGTAATGACAACATCTGCTGATGGATGCTGGACAACATCTACTGATGGATGCTTCTACAACATCTACTGATGGATGTTGCTATGATGAGGATGATGAATGACAACATCTATTGATGGATGCTATTACGTAAGAGGACGGTGACTAGACATCTATTGATGGATGTTAGGTGATTAAGCATCTATTGATGGATGCCGATGAATATGAGAAAGATTGGTATCTACTGAGGGATACCAATGAAGATAAGAAATATTAGCATCTACTGATGGATGCTATGTGATTAGACATCTACTGATGGATGCTATGATGATGAAGATGGTGTCAAGCTAGTGACGTTAAAGAAGCGCTTACTAGGAGGCAACCCAACTTTCTAAACCTTTCTTTTTAATGAATTGTTTTGTTATTGTACTTTGCTTGAATGAACCACACTGCTTTGATTCAACTGTGTTGTGTTTTGTGATGAGTATTGCTTTGTGATATTGTAGTGTATTGATTGATGTTGATATGATGCATGATGTGCTGATATACAGGTGATGGCTCACAGTGTATGAAACATGTGCTTGAGGTAAAACTTGATTGAGATACTGAGCAAGGTGTTTTTCTGAATTCTAGGACTTGTGAGTTTACCTGTGTGAGTTTTGGGCTTCAAAGTTTTTTTGAATGATTGCCATTACTTTGGAAGCATGAATGATTTTGCCCAAGTTTTCTGTGATTGAACTACTTTCTTGCAAGTTTCATATGATCAAGGTCATCTTTTGTTATCCCTTATTCTTTTAGCCTTCACATGAATTTTTGCCAACTGAAAAGAGAATAAATTGTTCTAACCTTTGAACCTTGACCTTATGTATGTTTAAAAAACCTTTTTTCTTTGAAAATCTTTACCTTGAGTGGAGTTGAGAACATTTGATGAGGTATTGACAAAGGTTCAAGTTTGGGGTTGCTGGAAAGATTGAGAAAGGAAAAAGAAAAAGCATTGAGCTAAGCAATGAGTACTTGAAAAGCAAAAGCAAAAGAAAAAGAAAAATGAAAAGAAAAGAAAAGCTCAATGCAAGGGAAAGCTGGGAAAAAGAAAGAGAGTTTGTGCTTGAATGATGAAATCATAAATGTCTCTTTCAACTCAAGGATTTTGCTGACCAGAAAAACCAATTTCCTTCCTAGCCTAGCCATGTTACAAGCCATAAAAAGCCCCTATGATGAGAAGTTGCTTGTGAGTTTGTTTGATTGTGGTTAAATGAAAGGCAAAGTTAATTTGTGTGATATTGTGATAACATAGTGAAAAAGATACCAACACCTCACTATACACCTTTGAGTTGAGTGATACACTTTTAAGTGCTTGAGTGATACACTTTTGAGTGCTTGAGTGATACACTTTTGAGTGCTTGAGTGATACACTTTTGAGTGCTTGAGTGAAACACTTTCCTTGGTGAGGAGTAGTTCTTTGAATTTCTGATTACATCTTTGCTTGATTGATTGATCATTCTTAAGGATACCATCTGTTGAAGTATATGAGCATCACATTGATTTTGATTGAATTAAGGCATCTGCACATCTTGACTGACATCTGTATGCTGAGTTGATAAAAGTGATCTCTTGTCTTGGAAGAAAAAGTTTGTGAAAAATGTTGAGTCATTATAGTGATTGCTTTGAAAAGCTGAGTTACATTCTATTTTGCTTGAGGGCAAGCAAAGTTCTAAGTTTAGGGTTGTGATAACGGTTGTAAATACGTTATCTGTGATGTAATTTTGACACTAAATGCACCCTTTTTTGCTTAGAAACTTGCTTGGAAACATGTTTTTCTGTTAAGTTGTGTGAATAAGAGAGTTAAGGTTGAATTTGATGGTTTTATGACTAATTTCCCTTGTTTTGGCAGGAAATGAGATAATATGGAAAGCAGAGACGAAGTGCCAAGGAGATCGAGCTCAAAAAGGACTTGGAAAGGACCAAAAGGGAGGAAAGCTCGAAGCTTGGGCGCCCTTTTTGGAGGCTTAAGCGCAGAAGAGTGTCGCTTATAGCCCGGGTGCCCCTTTTGGAGCCTTGAGCGTCAGAAGCACGAAGCTTGGGCACCCCTTTTGGAGGCTTAAGCGTAGAAGAGTGCCGCTGACCGCCTAGGCGCCCTAAGTGGACACGGGCTTGAGCCTTGTTTCTGTTCTGTTTTCGCTCTATTTAAATGACCCAAACGTCCTAGGTTTTGTATCTTTGGCAGAGGGAGGGCAACAACACACTCTTTCACCCTCTAGAGGGGGATTTGGATGCGGGAGCTTCCATCTTCTACTTTTAGGGTTTTTCTATCTCATTCTTCTCCATTGTTTATCTAGTTTTACCATGTCTATGATGAACTAAACTCTATTTGTTGTTGGGGGATGATGTAACCTTGTGAACTCTCATGTATCTGAATTGGTTCTTAATAATATATGCTTTTTCATTAATTGTTAGAGTAATTCATTTGTTACAACGCTTGCTTTGTTTAACTCATTCAATAACATGATTTATGAATTGTATGAGTGCTGGAGGTTTCTTACAATTCAGGTTCTTGTTGAATTACTCCCAAGAGTAATATTTCTCAGGGATGAGGGTATGAGTCTTGGTCGTCTTAAAGCTCTTGATGTTCACATTTAATTACTAGGAATGCTAGGAATTGCATGAACTAGAAATTAAGGATAGACTTATTTCGCCGAGGGATCGGGTTTAAGTGATTTAGTGAGTGACGTTAACATTAATTCATAAAGAAGAATTCTTACATACATAAGAGGAAACTTGGCGAAATCTAACCCCAACAACATACTCATCTCATATTAAACAACATTCGTTCATCATTGTGCTACTCTGCTATCAATCAACTTGCATTCATATGTAATTTTTTGTTTTTGCATTTGAAACCAATGATCTCGTTTTCTTTAAGTCTTATTTAATCAAGTTATCACACGACTGTCTAGTGTCGAGAGTCTCTTGGAACACGAGACTTGGTCTTCCCATTTTATATTAGTTGTGCGATTCGGTACACTTGTCGATCCATCAACAATGCCTAATAATTAATTTCGCATTAAGAAAAGAAGCTTAAGACAACCAAACGTCCTATCCCTATCCCTAGGCAATATTCCCTTTGGGTGAAATCTTCTAGATCATGATTCATAAGTGTGCTCGCTTGGGCGCCCTAAGTTGGGGCGCTGAGCAGTGTCAACGTTGGCCCATGATCCAATTCAGTTGGATATAAGGACTTGGACGTCCTAGAGGGAGTATCTTTGGACAGAATTGACACAAATTCAGATTTTTCCAACTCTTTGGAGGCAGAGGTGGATGCGGAAGCTCTCCTCTTCGGTTTTTAGCGTTTATCTTTCATTCTCGTTTCGTTGTTCATCTAGTTTCTCCATGACAAGGGGGAACTAAATTAAATTTGTTGTTGGGGGATGATGTAACCTTGTGAACTCTCATGTTGATAACATTTGAAAAACTGTTATTTTTATACTTAAAATTGATATGAAAAACAACCTTTATGACTAGAAACTAGCTTGGAATCATACTTTTGCTAATGCTTTTGGAAATAAGAGAGTTGGACAGGTTTTATGCTTAATTTCCTTGTTTTTGCAGGTTTTTGAGATGAATTTGATGAAAGAAGTGAAGTGGGACAGAGATGGAATCAGAAAAGGACACAAAAAGTGCAAAAGAAGAGAAGCCGCAAGTACCTGTTGGCACCGTTGAGGGGTAAAAATGCAGCTGAGGGGCAAAATAGAAGAAACACACTTTATTGGGCTTTGGGCCAATTTTCTATAATTTTTATGATCTGTTTTGGGCTTGGACCTGTTTTGTGTTATTCTTATGGGCTTGGGCTTAATTTTCTGTAATATTTAGAAGTCTATATAAGGCTTTAGTCTTCCTAGGGTTAGTATCTTTTGATGGCTTAAGCACAAAAACACACTTTTCACCCCTTAGGGGTAGATTTGGGGATGGTGACGGCTCTCCTATTCTCTTTCTCGGGTTTTTCTCTCTTTCATTCTTTCATTCCATTATTCATCTAGTTCTTCCATGATGATGGAGGGTTAAACCTTATTGTTTTTGGGAAAGATGTAACCTTCTTAAACTCTCATGTATTGAATTTGTTCTTCAAGATCTTTTATAAGATACATGCTTTCTTTCATTAATTGTTAGGGTTTTTCCTCTTTGCTCAAAGCATGCATTATTTAACTCATTCGATGTCATAATTATTGATTTTGTCGATATGGACACATACGGGGAAATCTAGAACTGGGGAAATTCTCCCAAAAGTAGTATTGCCTAGACATAGGGATATGAGGGTTGGTTGCCTTTAAGCTTCTGCGCTTCAGAATTAATTATTAGGGATGCTAGGAATTGTATGAACTGATAATTAAGGATAGGCTTTCTTCACCGAGACATCGGGTTTAAGATAATTTAGAGAGTGTCATTAACATTAATGAAAAGAAACACGAATTCATAAACGCATGAGAGTAAATTAGGTGAAATCTAAACCCAACAACAATATCATCAACTTCATCCATTCTTTCATGTGTTTAACCTCAATTGATCAAATTGTATTCATGTTTATTTTATTGCATTTACATTCAAAAACCCCAAAATATTTTCTTTAGAGTCTTAATTAGTTGAGTAATCACATAATTGTTTAGTGTCGTGAGTCTCTTGGGAAACGATACTTGGTCTTACCATTTTTTTATTACTTGATACGATTCGGTTACACTTGCCGAGGGTTAACAAGTTTTTGACTCCGTTTTCGGGGTTTGAAGATTTGTTCATCACATGTATTTGAATTTATTTTAATTGATTTATGCTTCTTTCATTAATTGTTAGGGTTAATAATTTTCTTTAAATACTTAAGTACTCGACGAACTGCTTGTCAATGTGCTAGACTAGGGTACTAGTATATCTACTCAATTTGCTTACCACGAAAGAAATAACTGGCCTTGTACTTGTCATTGCATGCATTAAACATCCTATTACCCTTACATATTCCAATTGTGAAACTGCCTTACCATCATTAGGTAATATCTTTAAACTAGGGTCCATAGGGGTTGAAACAAGAGAGCATTCATAATTGTTGAATTTCGTTCAATATTAGGAAAAATATTTCTTGTTATCTTTGTCAACATACATGTTCTGCATTTTTCAGGAATTTCTTGCTTGATGCATCTCCAGAAATGTATTTGCTTTCAAGTCGATCCCAAAGTTCTTTTTGTAGAATCCACATATTGATATATGTCAAATAAAGGATCAGACATACCGTTCAGAATGTGACCACAACAGACATAATAATTATTCTCCCATTTGTTCATTTTCCTTTGTTCCTAGAATGTCTCGGTTTCACTTTCTTTAGGTTGGGGAGAACTTAGAACATATGCCTCGTTTAGAGCCGAGAGAAGGAAATGCATCTTCTTTTTCCATCGTCGGAAACCAACGCCTTCAAACTTGTTTAATTTGTGAAAGTTTGTAGATATCTCACAAATTATTGTCATCATAGAGAATATGTTACTTTTAGACTTTTAGAACAATTTTCCAAGAATTTTGGGAAATAAGATAAACAATAATGTAGACTTGCTATAATCTTTTAGGTGTGAATATCATTCTCCCAATTTCTTGCGTTTGGGTTCTGGCACTTTTACAATTGCCCTACAACCCCAAATTTTGAAATAATTCAAATTTGGCTTTCGTTTATACCAAAGTTCATATGGGGTTACTTCATTCCTTTTCATTGGAACTTGATTTAGAATATAACAAGCCATTAACATGGCTTCACCCCAAAATCCATCACTTAATCCTAAATAGGACAGCATGGAGTTGACCATTTCTTCTAAGGTCCTATTCTTTCTTTCTACTAAACCATTTTGTTGTGGTGTATAGACTGTAGTTGTTTCATGTATAATACCTATATATTGAAAATAAATTGGATCATAATATTCACCACCTTTATCCGTTCTCAATCTTTTAACTTTAACACTTAGTTCTTGATAACGGTTAAAGATAGCGTTATCTGTGATAGAATTCTGATACTAAACGCCCCTCTTTGACTTAGAAACTTGCTTGAACTCATGTTTTTGCTTTAATTTTTCGAAGAAGTGAGTAGATGGTATACTTGATGATTTTATCACTAATTTCCCTTGATTTTGTAGGTTATTAGTATGATATGGAAGAAGAGCAAAAGTTTCAAGGGGTTGGAATTCAAGAGGGACAGTTAAAACATTAAAAAAACCACAAGAGGTCACGCAGCGCACCTAGGCGCCCCATTCTGGGCACTGGGCGCCAGTTTGTGTGCTGTAGGGCGCCTGAGCGCCCCATTCTAGGCGCCTGAGCGCCAGCTTTGTACCTTGGGCGCCTCACTTGGGGCGTTGAGCACCAGCGATGTGGGCTTGGACCCGTTTTCTGTTAATTTTTAGCCTTATTTAAGGATTTGCACGACCTAGGGTTGGTATCTTTTGATGGCCTGAGCACAGAAACACGTTTTTTGCTCCTTGAAGGCAAATTTGGGGATGTGGGAGCTCTCCTCTTCAGTTTTTAGGGTTTTTCTATCTCTTTCATTCCATTGTTCATCTAGTTTCTCCATAACAAGGGGGAACTAAATTCAATTTGTTGTTGGGGAAGATGTAACCTCTAAACTCTCATGTATTTGAATTGATTCTAATTTATTTATGCATCTTTAATCAATTTTTAGGATTATTCTTCTTTGCTCTATGCTTGTTATGTTTAACTCATTCATGACATGATTATTGGTTTTCGTGATATGGACACATACGTGGAAACCGAGATCTGGAGAATTTTTTCCGAAAAGCACTATTGCCTAGACATAGGGATATGAGTTTCGGTCATTGATAAACAAATTTTTAATCCTCGAAAATGGAGTCAAAAACTTGTTCAGACCTCGGCAAGTGTACTGAATAATATCAAGTAATAATAAATGGTAAGATCAAGTATCGTTTCCCAAGAGACTCACGGCACTAAACAGTTATGTAATCGCTTAACCAATTAAGACTTAAGAACAAATTTTGGGGGTTTTGTATGCAAATGCAATAAAATAAACATGAATGCAATTTGATCAATTGAGGCTAAACACAAGAATGAATGGATGAAGTTGATGATATTGTTGTTGGGTTTAGATTTCACCTAATTTACTCTCATGCATATCTGAATTCATCTTCTTCATTAATGTTAATGCCACTTTCTAATTTACCTTAAACCCGACGTCTCGGTGAAGAAAGCCTACTTCTAATTACTAGTTCACAATGTCTTGTCTCCCTATAAATTAATCATGCATTACATTCGCACAGAAGCTTAAAGGCAACCGATCCTCCTATTCCTATGTCTAGGTAATATTGCTTCCGGGAGAATTTCCCCAGTTCTAGATTTCCCCGTATGTGTCCATATCGACAAAATCAATGATCATGCAATTAAATGAGTTAAACAAAGCATGCATAGAGTAAAGAGGAAAAACCCTAACAATTAATGAAGTAAAGCATATATAATCAAGAATCAATTCAATACAGGAGAGTTTAAGAGGTTACATCTTTCCCAACAAAAAGTAAGGTTTAGTTCCCCATGATCATGGAGAAACTAGATGAACAATGGAATGAAAGAGTGAAAGAGATAGAAAAACCGTAGAAAGAGAATAGGAGAGCTGTCACATCCCCAAATCTACCCCCAAGGGGTGAAAAGTATGTTTATGTGCTCAAGCCATTAAAAGATATCATCCCTAGGACGTGCAAGTCCTTAAATAGAACATAAAAATAACAGAAAACAGGTCCAAGCCCATAAAAATGGCGCTCAACGACACTTTTGCCGCTCAACGGTAAGTGCGGCTCTTCAGAATGAAGCTCAACTGCATTTTAGCCCTCAATGGAGATTTCGGCACTTCAAAATTGTCGCTCAACGGTAATTACCGCTCAACGCAACTTTTTCTACACTTTGGTTGACTTTTCTGCATTCTGGTTGACTGTTGACTTTTCTAGCACAAAACCATTAAATTCACCTTCAACTCTTATTCACAAAACTAAAGCAAAAACATGAGTTCAAGCAAGCTTCTAAGTCAAAAGGGGTGTTTTTAATATCAAAATTAAGTATAAAAATAACAGTTTTTCAACCGTTATCACAACCCCAAACTTGAAACTTTGCTTGTCCTCTAGGAAGAAATTATTAATTTACTGCTCTATAAAATAATACCAAGTCCTTACTTTGAATGGGTAGCATCCAGCAAAAAAGTATGTATGAAAATGTTTACTGGACGCTCAAATAATTTTATAAGCAAAAGGGTCAAAGTGTGCATGCTTCTTGGGGTCTATATGCTGACACAAGTACAATTATTTAAACTTTAGAGTAAAAAAAACCTTTTTTTCATCTATTCATTCGAAAGAAACAATGTAAGATTTGTGTGGATAATTTTCTCTCTAAATATGTTTAGGAGAAAAAAAAGTAAAGTATTTTTATAAGTTATAATTAATATTCTTTTATCTTTTTACTAAAAACAATTATAGATAAGTTCTTCAAACATCCATCTTTGCTTTTTTTTATTGTCTACAAAATGAAATGCATCTCTCTGTTTATTTAATAAAAGGAATACTATAAGTCATAAAGAGTTCACTTAAGATTTACACTACTGCAGTTTAAATTGGAACCCCTGCCAAAGCCAACGATGTCCTCCACCCATACCCGCCCGCCATTAATCTTGCATTTCCTAATTAAATACACTAATCAATCAAATAAATGAATGTATTTAAAATTGAGTGATTGACGAGGAATATGTGAGGGACGATGCAGAAGAGAGGGAGAGGAGAAGGAGTTGCAGAAGAGAGCCATGGAGATGAATGATTGGAAATAGAAGAGAGAGAAAAAGCTGAAAAGTTGCAGAAAGAACAGATGAGAGAGAAGAAAAAAGCCAGATTTTATAGCCACGTCAGCTTGGAGTTAAATCCGTTTAAGCCAATTTAACGGAGGGGACTTCATTTATACAATTTTTACAACTTTGGGACTCAATAGATCCATTTTTAAAACCGGGTACTAAACAAAAATTTACCTCTTAACATGGGGACGAAGTAAGCATTTAAGCCTAAAATAATGATACTACAATGGTGTAGCACACTAAAAAGCATTTTTCTCTTAGGACAAGTAAATCACTCATGAATGTTCATCATAGAAAGATTAGTCAAGATATAATGATGCTTTAGCCAATCAAGCTTCAACTATGGTGCTCACATAATCAAGACATACACAACAGATGCAAACCTCATGAATAATCAACCAACCAAGCAAGAATGTTATCATATAGTGCATGGAAAAATTCCTCACCAAAGACATGTTTCACTCAAGCACTCAAAAGTGTTTCACTCAAACTCAAAGGTGTATAGTGAGGTGACACTCTTACACTCTACCATCACAATGTCACATGAATCAACTTTGCCTTTCATTTAACCACATATCAAACACACTCACCAGCAAGTTATCATCACAAGGACTTTTCAAGGCTTGTATTGAGCCTGGGCTAAGAAGAAAATTGGTTTTTCTAGGCAACAAAATCCTTGAGTTAATAGAGTGCACAATTCATTTATTTTCACTAAATTTCAACTCTCTTTCTTCTTTTATGTGAGAAACCAATATTCAACTCATTCCCAAACTTTAATTGCATTGAGCTTAACCTTTTCTTTTCTTCTCCTTTGCTTTTTGCTTTTGCCCAATGCTTTTTAATGAATTTCACAAAGTTCTTTCCGGTTTATCACCACCCCAAACTTGAACCATTCTCCATTACCACAAAACATACTCTACTTAACTCAAGGTAAGGATTTCAAAAAGGGTTTTTCCACTTTTCAAATTTAGGCTCAAGGAGCAAAGGTTAAAGAAAACATTGATCCTTATTGGGTTCACCTATAAGGGAGAAGAAAAAACATGGCCTTGATCATTTGTAACAAGCAAGCAAGTGGTCCAATCATAGAAAATTAGGCAAAATAAATCAAGCTTCCAAAGCAATAGCACTCAATCAATCAAAAACTTTAGAGCCCAATCTCTCACAGGTTAACTCAAGTTCCAACATTTAGATAAACATCCTGCTCAGTATCATAATCACAATCACAATTCATCATGCATTTGTTTCACAATATTATGAGCAACCACCTCTGTTATTAGCATCATGCATCATCTCAACATCAATCAATATAATTAGCATCATAAAGCAACACTCATCACAAACATAACATCATCATCAAACCATTGCATCACAGATTAAATTTTAAGCCAAGTAAATCATAACCTATTCTAGAAACAGAAGCAAATTAAAGTTCACAAAAATAAAAAGACAAGTTTAGAAAACTGGGGTGCCTCCCAAGTAGCGCTTGTTTAACGTCACGAGCCTGACCCAAAATCCTTCAGTATCCTTCAGTAGACGCATATCTTTATCACCAACACCCATCAGTAGGTGTATACAAACATAGTATCCTTCAATAGATACTTCTCCACTAACATCCATCAGTAGATGCAAATCCATTTCATCAACACTCATCAGTAACTGTCTGATAACATAGTATCCTTCAGTAGATACTCAATCACCTAGCATCCATCAGTAAATGCAAATCCTTTTCATCAACACTCATCAGTAAGTATCTGATAGCATAATATCCTTCAGTAGATACTCAATCACCTAGCATCCATCAATAGATGTTGTGCTTCTTCTCTTGATGATCTTATGCTCCTAGTACAGATTTTCGAATTTTATCCTGCAAAGACTAAAGAACACTACACTAGAGCACCCAATTAGCACAAACAGATCAAAAATTAAAAAGAAAAAAAAATGAAGAGATAGAAAGATAAAAAGATAAGAAAATAGAAAGATAGAAAGAAAAAAAATAAAAAGGTCAAAAGATAAAAAGATAAAAAGATAAAAAGATAAAAATATGAAAAAATAAAAAGATAAACAGATAAAAAGAAAAGGATAAAAAAACTAAAAAGATAAAAAGATAAAAAGATAAAAAGAGAAAAAGAGGATAAAAAGAGAAAAAAAATAAAGAGAAAAAAAATAAAGAGAAAAAGATAAAAAGATAAGAAGATAAAAAGAAAATAAAAAGATAAAAAGATAAAAAAAATAAAAAGAGAAAAGATAAAAAAGATAATATGATGAAAAAATAAAAAGAGAAAAAGATAAAAAAATAAAAGGATGAAAAGATAGAAAGATAAAAAGATAAAAAGATAAAAGGATAAAAAATTAAAGATAAAAAATAAAAAGATAAGAAGATAGAAAGATGAAAAGATACAAAGATGAAAAGATATAAAGATATAAAGATGAAAAGATAGAAAGATGAAAAAATAGAAAGATATAAAGATAGAAAGATGAAAAGATAGAAAAATATAAAGAAATAAAAGGATGAAAATTAAAGATAAAGTCTAATCGGTTAAGAATCACACAAATAGAATAGTTATACCACGAATCCCCAGCAACAACGCCAAAAACTTGATAAACAAATTATTAATCCCCAAAAATGGAGTCAAACACTTGCTAAGACCTCGACAAGTGTACCGAATCGTATCAAGTAATAATAAATGGTAAGATCAAGTATCGTTTCCCAAGAGACTCACGACACTAAATAGTTATGTAATCGCTTAACCAATTAAGACTTAAGAACAAATTTTGGAGGTTTTGTATGCAAATGCAATAAAATAAACATGAATGCAATTTGATCAATTGAGGCTAAACGCAATAATGAAGAGATGAAGTTGATGATATTGTTGTTGGGTTTAGATTTCACCTAATTTACTCTCATGCATATGTGAATTCATCTTCTTCATTAATGTTAATGTCACTTTCTAATTTACCTTAAACTTGATGTCTCGGTGAAGAAAGCCTACTCCTAATTACTAGTTCACAGTGTCTTGTCTCCCTAGCAATTAATCATGCATTACATTTGCACGGAAGCTTAAAGGCAACCGATCCTCCTATTCGTATGTCTAGGTAATATTGCTTCCGGGAGAATTTCCCCAGTTCTAGATTTCCCCGTATGTGTCCATATCTACAAAATCAATGATCATGCAATTAAATGAGTTAAACAAAGCATGCATAGAGTAAATAGGAAAAACCCTAACAATTAATTAAGTAAAACATATATAATCAAGAATCAATTCAATACATGAGAGTTTAAGAGGTTACATCTTTCCCAACAACAAATAAGGTTTAGTTCCCCATGATCATGGAGAAACTAGATGAACAATGGAATGAAAGAGTGAAAGAGATAGAAAAATCGTAGAAAGAGAAGAGGAGAGCTGTCATATCCCCAAATCTACCCCCAAGGGGTGAAAAGTATGTTTTTGTGCTCAAGCCATCAAAAGATACCATCCCTAGGACATGCAAGTCCTTAAATAGAACATAAAAATAACAGAAAACAGGTCCAAGCCCAAAACAATGGCGCTCAACGACACTTTTGCCGCTCAGCGGTAAGTGTAGCTCTTCAGAATGAAGCTGAGTTGCATTTTTAGCCCTTAGCGGTGATTTCGGCACTTCAAAACTGCTGCACAGCGCATCTTTTTCTGCACTCTGGTTGACTTTTCTACATTCTGGTTGATTGATTGACTTTTCTGGTTGACTGGTTGACTTTTCTAGTTGACTAGTTGACTTTTCTGCATTCCAACCATTCGGTACTTTAATTCTTCTTTGAAATCATTCCAATAGCCTACAAAATCAAGGTATTCTAGCACAAAACCATTAAATTGACCTTCAACTCTCTTATTCACAAAACTAAAGCAAAAACATGAGTTCAAGTAAGCTTCTAAGTCAAAAAGGGTGTTTTTAATATCAAAATTAAGTATAAAAATAACGGTTTTTCAACCGTTATCAGTGATCTTAAGCTTCTAATCGTACTACCGAATTAATTACTAGTGATACAAGACAATGATCTAGTAATTAAGGATAGGTTTTCTTCACCGAGACATCGAGTTTTAAGTAATTTAGAAACTGATGTTAACAATTGAATGAAGAAGATGAACTCTTATATGCATGAGAGTATACTAGGTGAAATCTAAACCTCAACAATATACTCGTCTCATATTTTCAACTTCATCCATTCATTCTAGTATTTAGCCTCAATTGATCAATTTGCATTCATATTTACTTTCTTGTTTTGCATTCAAAACCCTAAAATTTGTTCTTCAAAGTCTTAATTAGTTAAGTAATTACATGACAGTCTAGTGCCATGAGTCTCCTGGGAAACGATACTTGGTCTTACCATTTATTATTACTTGATACGATTCGGTACACTTGCTGATATCTTAACAGTTGTAACTCTACATTTTTATAAATTTTAAATTTTTCTAGGGCTTCATCCTTAGAAAACAAAAAATAAACATAACAATAATGAGAATGATCATCAATGAGTGTTATTAAATATTTCTTATTTCCTAATGAAGGTGTATTATGGAAATCACATAAGTCACTAATGAAGGTGAATTTCTTGAGTACTTGTTCAATGTAATGAGATTGAGATAAAATTAACTTCTCATTTTCTCTCTTAATCTTTATACCTAGTATAACATCTGTTTCTAGCATATCCTTCATAGAGAAATAAGATGATAGAAATGTTTTGGTCAAATTAACTTTATCTAAATCTTTTCCAAAAATTAACATATCATCAACATATTAGCTGATTATGACACAATTAGCGCTGTCATTAAATTTACTATACACACACTTGTCTGAGTTATATTTATCTTGAAACCATTTGATAACACAACATCATCAAACTTTTGGTGTCATTCTTTTGGCGCTTGTTTCAATCCATACAAGGATTTAATCAATTTACATACCTTGTGTTTTTGTTTTTTCATAACAAAACCTTATGGTTGTGTCATATAAACTTCTTCTTGTAATTCTTCATTCAAGAACGATGTCTTGACATCCATTTGATGAATTACAAGTTTATGAATTGCTGCAAGAGAAATCAATAACCTTATAGTGAAGATTATGTATCGAAATAATCGATTCTTGGTTTTTGTCTAAAACCTTATGGCACTAAACGTGCCTTGAACTTATCAATAGTTTTCCTTCATTTTCCTTTTGAAAATTCATTTACATCCTATTGGCTTACACTTAGGAGGTAATGTGTTACTTTCCAAGATATATTCCATCTTATCATTAATTGCTTCTTTCTAGAAAGCTGCATCTTGAGACCTTATGGCCTCTTGATATGTCAATGGATCTTCTTCTATATTATACCAATATGAGAACTTTGTTAAGACTTTTATACCTTTAACTAAATATACATGAAAATTTGATCCAAAAGATTTTTCTTTTCTTGCCCTTTTACTTCTTCTGAGTTGTGATGTAAAAGCATCACTCTGATTTATAGTTTGGTCATTTTATCCTTGATCAATTAAGTTTTGGTATAAATCTTCAATATTAGTTTTAGGAGTTAAATCCTTTGGACGAGAAATTGAAGAAAACCTCTTTTCATCAAATATTACATTTCTTGATTCTATAATTGAATGAAGCAATATATAGTCATTTTGTTCAATTACAGAATCTATATTATATGTTTTGCTGAGATGAAAATTGTTCTAAGTATAAATTATTTTTACTTTCAAGTTTTAAGTGATAAGTGATGTTAGATTAAAGAAGTTTTTTTTTCTGCATACTAACATTAATATTTTTACTCTTAGTATGTTGAAATGGCATTATTATTGTCAAATTATTATATTTGAGATATAAATATTATACAATATATTTAAAAATTATAATAAAAAACTTTTTACATTTTCTTTTGAAGTTTTCTAATTTATATAAACTGATCCAAAGTGTCACAAACCGGCAAACTTACATTGCCGCTACAAATTTAATGTATTAATTTAATTCCAAAAAAATAGAATTAGAAGTATAAAGTTGAGCAAGTTTTATTAATTTTTTATTGAAAAGGTTAATCTTGCTTAGGAACATCTCTTTCTTTCATCAATTGAGATTTGGCGGTTACATAGATTACATGAGATTGTGACACGTGTCCAAATTGGCCGGTACCGACGGTTAGAACACTCAACGGTGCCCATAGATTAAGGAACAGGAAGGGCATGCTCCCATGTATCTTTGTCTGCTTGTAGGCCCCATACCTTCTTTTAATGCATGTGCTTTCTGGCTCCTATTTAATTGCTACTACTGTTTATACTGTTCCTGATTGGATTCATTCAAATCTTCTTTCAAACTTTAATATTAATTGCACTTCTTTTTTCAATGACTAATATGGTGTGTTTACAATTTTAATTTCAAACTTCTAATTTTTCTGCATACCTAAAAATGAACGTTTTTATTTTTACAATTTCGGTAGCTTAATTTTGATTCTCATAATTAAAAGTGAGTAGTTTTAGTCTCATTATTATTTTAATGATTAATAAGATACTTTGTTTTAAGTTGCACAATAAATCTTCTCATTCTTTATTTTCTTAACATTTTTCATAGTTTATTTATCATTTATATTATATAATTTAGCTTTTAAAATTAAATAATTATTGTCTCTCACATTTTTATGTGGCACAATTTGTTAAATTTAAAATAATTTAAATATATATATATATATATATTATAAATAAATAAGATAATTTAAAATAATTCATAGACTAAAACTGTTCAAATTTATAATATATAGATTAAAATTGAATAATTTTGTAATATTTCAATTTAGAAGTATCATTTACTAATTAAAGTATTAATAAAAGATATAAATAAATATATATTTATAATTCTCCGTGATGGAGTCTAAATTAAATTTTTTAAAAGATTATTAATATTTCATCAATAATATAAAAATTATATATTTAATTAACAATTATCTTTTCTTTAAGAAGAAAGAAGAATATTAATTATCTTATTACTTTACAACTTTATCTCCTACATTATTTTGTGCTTATATATAACAATTATAATAAATAAATAAATCACAAACAATATGATAAGCTATGTAATTAAAAATAATATATATATATATATATATATATATATATAATTTTTTTGTAAAATTATTCATTTAACTTCTGTTATAATATGTCCGCATGACCTAATAATACATAATTTAAACAATTAATAACTCAATAGTTCAACCTAACTAGCTCAAATCCATCAATTAGGCATGCATTAACACATACATCTTTTAATGAGTCATATGTCACACTAAAATTATCCGATGTCTAAAGAATATTACACATACAAAGGTTCTTATGGCTCTTTCAATTACGATTAAGCATCTAACTCAACATTCAGAAGACTATATTGAGTAGAATCTAAGATCTTGCACCCATCATCACTAATTCACTCTCCTTTTCAAAATTTATAGCTACATCATGTTTGGGTCTCTTCTCGATCCATAGAGTATGATATGATAAATTCTATAGGTGCGACTTCTATCTTTTATCCAAAATCCATATATGGACATCCTTCGACTCTCACTAGTTATCTTACTTTATATGAGTCCAATACTAGTAGACTCAAGATGATCTCATTCCAGTCTTTATTGTAAATACTCTTTACACACCACCACACATAGTAGTATTCGTACACTAGGAATCACTACTTTCTTATTCCATATAACTCACATCAAACTACAATACAAATTACAAATATTTAAAATTATATTCAACATTCACATAATCCATGCATCATATTCTCCACGTTTAAACCATCCATTATTATAATTTGATCAATACATGCATAATTACAAAATATAAAACATATTAACTCATAAAATACAATTGTTAGCGTTCAACACTAACCTATTTCTGCCCAACAAAAATAACTCAAAGGTTCACTGGAACTTATGTTCAAGCTTGCGCTCAATAGAAAAAAGTTAGTGCCCAATGCCCTCACATGGTGCCCAACGGGAACTACTTGACGTTCAACGCTTTGAGCCCCTAGAACTCTTTGGAATTTAGCTTTAGATGGTGCCCAACATAATGGTTATGGTGCCCAATGCTATCATGTGGTGTCCATGGGCACCCATCGCCCTAATCATTTAGAGCTCATTATCAAAAAAGCACCCAACGATCCCAAGGGAGTGCCCAACACCCAAGACCACTAGATCTCTCTAACTTAATATTTAAACATAACACCCAACAATTTTGTGGTATCATCCAATGTCATATCAGTAATCATGTTAACTACATTATGTTATCCAATTTTCTTATCTAGACAATTCTATCTCTTCCTTAGTTCAAAATACCATAATTTTGTTCTAAATACACATTAGAGTTAGCAAATTAGAAAATCCTACTATAACTAATAAGTCCCATAAATACTAATTTTCATTTAAATAGAACAATTCATTCAATTCAACATACCCACGTATACATCAAAATTTACCTATAATATTTGTCATCTCAATTCATTCATCAAGTAGAATTCAAATTAAAATTAAACTAGCTTTCTTTACCTAGTGTAGACAAATCCCTGACACAAGGCTATTCCTAGAGATCTAGTTGTCATAAGATGTTCTAACTATCTACAAAGACATCAGATAACATATTTAAGCATATTACAATGATCAAAACTAAACAAAGATTCACTTTGAGCTACTTTGAGTGACATGCATGGATCTTAGAACCATGTGTGCCTCAAAATGCTAAACTAACTCAAAATAGAACAAAAAATTATCTTTTTCTGTCTTAGATTCTGATAAGTTAGAAATGTAGATCTCATCTTTGTGAATTCACTAGTGCTTTTTATAGTCAAATAGACAAAAGACAAGCTCATAAATTTAGGGAGAAGGCATAGGAAACTTTAGTAAATATTTCAAGAGAGATGGTGGTTTTTATAAAATTAAACTCGATTAACACAAAATCTATTTATAGTTGAACCTTTTATAAATAAAATATTCGAGTGTTATCTTTAAAACTATTACTACTCTTAAAATATTTTCTAGGTTCTTAAATTCTTTCGAATAAGAAGAATTTTCGTCATTAAAAATTCGTTTATAAGGAAAAATGTAAAGAAACAGTATCCTCATTTTCTCTTACAACTTTCATCTTAAAAGACTTATCTACCGTTCAACATCATCAACACCATACTAATAACCTTTTCATTGAGTTGTTTTTGTCTAGTGCTTGATAAGTGTTTACTTTACTCATAAAGGACATACACTTTAGCACATATTTTGTTTCATTATGCTACAATATAATATATTTCACTCCCTTTTACTAATAATTGGCTAAAAGCATTTGAATATAATCATGTATGATGAATTAATACAATTTATGTGTAAGTTTTACTGATTTTAGAAGAAATAGAGATACCATGAAGAAGAATTTTCGTCATTAAAAATTTGTTTATAAGGAAAAATGTAAAGAAACAACATCCTCATTTTCTCTTACAGCTTTCATCTTAAAAGACTTATCCACTGTTCAACATCATCAACACCATACTAATGACCTTTTCATCGAGTTGTTTTCGTCAAGTGCTTGATAAGTGTTTACTTTACTCATAAAGGACATACACTTTAGCACATATTTTGTTTCATTATGCTACAATATAATATATTTTACTCCCCTTTACTAATAATTGGCTAAAAGCATTTGAATATAATCATGTATGATGAATTAATACAATTTACGTGTAAGTTTTACTGATTTTAGAAGAAATAGAGATATCATGAAGAGGGACTACATGGAAGGAAAACTCAGTTGTGAATGTATATATATATATATATATATATATATATATATATATATATATATATATATATATATATATATATATATATATATATATATATATATATATATTAGTTAGCTTATCCTTGCACTTGTTGATTGTTGTATTTTGTTTTTCTTCTTTTGCAATGATGGCCATTAATGTGAACAAATCAAGATGTAGATTCAAAGAAACCTATGAAAGGTGAAAAGTTAACTCTGGAAATTGTTAAATACAATGAGTTGTAATATTTTATTTTAGAATACTTTGTTGATTTCGTGATAAGATTTGTATAAATGTTATATTATTATTATTTCATATTTGGAAGAAATGTATTAATATATTTTATATTTTATATTTTATATTTTGTTAATATGATTTTAGATATTATTATGAAATGTCTTATTTTAATAATATTATTAAAATGGTTTATATATAAAGGTTGAACTTTTATAAGCAATAATTTCTTCTGCAGTTAGAGATTAAAATAATAATAAATGATAATTTGAAAGATTAAATTAATTAGTTATTTAAAAGATCAACGTGTTTTGTACCGAAGTTAAAATGTTCAATTTTTTTTTATACTTACCTTAGTACACTTTTAGGCTATGCTTATTTGAGGGAGATGATTTAAGGAAGAGAGAATAGATTAATTTAAGAGGATTTGAGGGTAAAATATGTTAGCAAAATGGTGAAGAAGAAGTTTTGATGATGTCCAAATCAAGTCAAGAGAAATCAAGATTCAAGAAGATCTTATGAAGACTTGTATTGCAATAGAAATATTTTGTAATAATTGTAGTTCAGTGTCTATGACTTAAACTTTCAGTGGTTTTGATTCCATGTACTTTCATATTTTGTAGTTGATGTTCAGAGTCAAAATCGCACTATTTTAACCGATTAAAATTACTATTAATCGATTAAATAGAGTAAAAGCTGAAAACTCAAACTGTCTCTGGATTAATAGATTAAAATACCTTTTAATCGATTAGATAATCGATTAAACAGTGGATTAATCAATTAAAGGTGATCATTGGAGTTTTTCTAGCCGTTGTACTCATTTTAATCGATTAACAAGAATATTAATCGATTAAAAGCGTTAAATGGCTGGAAACGAAGAACGGGAGAGTATTTGCTTGAGTCTATAAATAAACTCTCATTTTCCTTCAACAATAACTCTTCCCTTGTGCTCTAGTACTCAGATAACCCTTGAGACTTGTATGTTTTTGTTCGGCTTGAGAAACTCTCGTTTGTGGAGCTGGTGAAGTGCTGCTACGGTGATAGAGGAATAGATGGTTCATCCTTGGTGCATCTAAAGAGGTGTTTGGAAGAGGAAATCATCCTTCGTGAAGTATTCAGAGGAAGTGTTCATCCTTTGTGAAGATTCAAAGGAGGTGTTCATCCTTCATGAAGTATTCAGAGGAGGTGTTAGTCCCTTGGTGTGTTTAAGGAAAGTGTGTCTTATCTCTTGTGGCTTCAAGATAAGTGTTTTCTAAACTATTACAAATTGTATCTGTGTGATTGTAGTTTATAACTGTTTTGTGATTAGTGAACTGTTTATCTTGTTTTGAGATAGGCAACTAGATGTAGGATTGGTAAGATCCAAACCAGGATAAAATCATCGCTGTAAATTTCTCTCAACCTTACTCTCTTTACTTTGTCATTATAATTTGCTTAGTAAGTTAAATTAAGAAGAAATTTTAAAAGGTACACGTTCATATTAAAGATCAATTCACCTCCCTCTTGGTTTGTTAACCCACGCTAACCATTCTACTGCAACCGCTCTGACAAAATATGTGTTATTTTTTTTAATGAATTTATGGTGATTGAGAAGAATTTTAAAGTAAAGTTTATAAGAATTTATGTAAGATTTAACTAATAATGTGATAATTAAATAATATATTTTAATAAATAAAAGAATTGTAGATTACCAAATTATCCTTAATGGTAATAATAATATAAAATGTTATTTATGATTAAGATATTTTATGATAAAAATTATTTTGAAATATTAGAATTAAAATAAACTAATAAATAATTAATTATATTGTTTTTGTAAGACTAATTTTTTTTATAAAATATTATAAAGAAGTTTTTAATAATATATTATAACAAATAAAGAATAAAATATATTTTGGTATAAAAGTAAATACTAAATATTTAGATATTAAATATTGTCATTGTTATTATTTAATTGACTCGTGTTAATTTTTCTTTTAAATAATAATTGAAAAACTATGTATTTGATGGTTAATAGTTATTTTAAATAATTTTTCTTACCTACACTGAAAATAATAACAATGATGATAAAACAAGGACATTATTATAAAATATCTTTTACAACACTCAAATCTGCTTATATAAAAGGAGATGAAAAAAAAAAGAATAATCTCACAAATACTATTCGTCTCTTACAAATCATTACATACAAACACACATGATAAATGCAAATCCTCTTTTTCTAATCTTTTTGAACAATATATCAGCCCAAATCAACACAGCACTAAAAAGTTGATAGATAAACTCACCTATAAAGTTTGAGAAATGTTTAACTTTAAAATTAGATAAAAGAAAGTAAGAATTTTATTTCTAAAAAGAAAATTAAAAATGGTAGTTGATAATATTTTTATCAAAATAAATATAAATAATTTCATTATTATTATTTATATATGTTTGTAATATTTTATCATAGTTTTAATTCGCATTTTCTTCGCTTAATAATTATAAGTTTTCTTTTTGTTTATTAGATATATATTCTTTGTTTTATTTATGTGAGTTTTGTTTTTCGGCACGTAAGAATTTGGATATTTTTGGGAGGCTATAAATTTATTCACTCCACCACCTCATCTTTTTTCTATACCTCCTTAATTTTTTTTAAATTTTAAATTTACTCTTTTTACTTTTTACTTTTATTAATTTTACTTTTTATTTTTTAAAATCCTAATCACAATTCTCTCTCATTTTCACTTTTTCTTTCACTCTCAACAAGGCTAACATCAACAATTCAATCCCAGAGGATCAAAACTTTGTCTTCAGAACTCATATGGTATTTGCGAAACCCATAACTTCCGGAGGCTACCAAGGTGCTCGCAGTAACGATGGCTCGCATTTGTAAGGACTGCGGATGAGAACGAAGAAGATGAGGTACTTGAGTAAATTTTCGTATACTTTACCTACAAAGAGAAAAGCACAACCATGTATTTTTCTCATTTACCAATCTTAAATATTTTAAAATTGTGGGGGTGTAGGTAATTTTTACTTAATTACTCGAAAAAATAAATTTTGGCTTTTCACTTAATGATATTGATAGTATTATAAATTTTAAAATGGTAATTGTGTCATTATATATTTGTATGTGGATGACATGTTAAATTTTAGAACTAATTTGTTTCTAGGATCAAACTTTGACATGAAAGACATGGGTGAAGCCAATGTGTTTTTAGGTGTTAAAATCATAAGGAAGGGAGATAATATATTACTATCCCAAGAACAATACATTGAGAAACTTCTTAAGAAATTTGGGTATTATGATTTCAAATCCGTGAGTATCCCTTATGATGCTAACTCTAAATTAATGAAAAGTAGAGGAGAATCATTATCTCAGCCTCGGTATGCCCAGAAAATTGGGAGCTTACTGCACTTGATGAGCTTTTCTAGACCTGATATTGCTTATGCAGTAGGTAGACTGAGTAGGTACATTCAATGTCCAAATTAGGAACATTGGGATGCACTTTCCAGGCTTATGAGATACTTAAGAGGTTCAATGGATTATGCCATTGAATATAGTGGTTTCCCGCTGTACTAGAAGGGTACAGTGATACTAATTGGATCTCTGATTCAAATGAGACAAAATCCACTAGTGGTTATGTATTCACACTTGGGGGTGGTGCGATTACATGGAGATCAGCCAGACAAACAATTATTGCAAGATCAACAATGGAATCTGAGTTTGTTGCTCTTGAGATGGCTAATAATGAGGCTGAGTGGTTGAAAAACTTCTTAGCGAACATTCCACTAGGAATGAAACCAACCCCATTGGTATCAATACACTGTGATTGCCAGTCGACAATAATTATAGCTAAAAACAAGAATTACAATGGAAAGATTAGACATATTCAATTGAGACACAATTTGGTGAAGCAGTTGCTAAAGAGTGAGACTCTTTCCATTGATTATGTGAAGTCAGAACGGAATCTAGCAGATCCTCTGACAAAACCCTTGGGAAGAAATATGATATTAGAAACATCGAGGGGAATGAGACCTAAGCCACTGACAAGCAAACAAGTGATGGTAACCCAACCTTTGTGATTGGAGATCTCATGAATAAGGTTCATATGGGTAAAAACAAGTCACTTGTTAGTTCTGATAGCACTAATTTAATTTTAAATCAAATATGTTCATTCTTATGGTATGTGTGAAAGTGCTAGAGACTACATTATTGAGAGGTTAAACTTTGTAATTAAACAAATTTTTTAATGATTTTCGTATCCCTTGTGGGTGGTGTATGATTTGCAGCATACACTTGATGAGATCACCTATATGAGTGTCAAGTGGGATCGCTTGCATGTGATCTTGGCATGTTCTCTATAGCACTCATGAATACCGGGCACGTGCATGGCCTAGTAAGCGCATCACAGCGATAACAACAAGGATTGTTATACCAACTACATTGTGTGTTAAGTTTCTCGATCTAGGATTGGTTCATATAGCTTGCTATACGAGCTCTGATGCATTACATCTTATAAAACCCATGATTTTTCTTCTTTTCTTTCTTCCAATCATTGTTTCTTATCTTTTGCAATATGTGGGGGATTGTTATTATTTTAATATAATATTGCAAAAGTTGTGCCATCAAAAGCGGAAGTTATCTCTCGTGCTTGGACCGCAAGTTTGCTTTTTATGTTATGGGCCTGATCCATGAACTCTATAAATAGAGCACTTCCTTCACTCCAAAACACATTATCAGAATCATTCTTCTCTCATTCTCTCTTCTCTTAGTTTCATTCTTTTTCTTTTCTTCTTCTCCTAAAAATATTATGGATTTATTTTATTCTCTCTTTAGAGATCCTTGCTAGTTCTGAGATCCTCAGAAATTTTGAGAAGTTCCTGTTGTATCCTGGGGGCTTGCGCAATACACCGTGTACAAGTCCTTAAGGACAGTGAATCTACACGCCTCAGGAAATATTGTTCGTGATTATGTCAGCAATTTTATCCAACAGCCCCCATCCCCCATTGTCACTTTCACTTTCTCTCTTTCTCTTAATTTCCACTTCCGTTAACACAAAATTTGACAGAAAGAGAAGAAGATAAATTGAACTAACTATTTTTTCTTTTATTAACTTTTTATTTTGTACTCAACAAACATACTTCTCTTTTATTGCACCATTGTAAGCACAAATATCATTTTAAGCATAGATTTTCAAAGTTGGTTATTTAAAGACAAAGAAGTGGGGAAGAAATTTTTAGCAGATTATATTATGGAATCATGATACTTCAAAATTCATCAGAAATTATAAATTGTTTCGGTAGAATTGGTCTGAGGGTCGGTCATCCTTCCTTGCTCTGCTCTCTTTTGATCTTCAATCCTCTCCGAGAATGCAATCCACTTTGATGAGTTGTTGACCTGTAGAAGACACTCCGACGCTCAAGTCAGATATGTTTCATAAAGAGGTCTATATTTTATAGTAATAAATTAAGATTCTTGCACCTCGACATCAATTATATATTTATAGGACTTGTGACAGCCAAGTCCATTGATTAACCATTAGTGCAATATATATTTAGACAATACAACCTGTCAATCATTCATAAATAGCGTATATTCGCATTCAGTATGACCATTAAATGTATTAATTGGCCATTAATGATATTTACCTTTCCTGATTAGTGTTTGACTGACAGCTGGTCAGTTGCCTGTTTTGGCTCCAGATTCTCCTTAGTTGATTGGTTACCAGGGTATAGTACATTAAGCCCCCCAAGCCCCGAGCAGTTATTTGCAGGTGGGAAGGGGTTTAACTTTTTGTAGTTGAGTCGTGGTAGGAGCGGTTTGAGCTGGTCACCAGAAGACAATAGTTGAATATCTTCGTATGACTGACGGGAATGACTAGTGAGTAGATCACTAGAAGACACAAGTGAGCTGATCACTTGGTCGCCTAGGATTGCTAGTGAGCTGGTCACTAGAAGACCATAGTTGAATGTCTTCGTATGATCGCCTGGGATTGCCAGTGAGTAGATCACTAGAAGACACAAGTGCGCTGATCAGTTGGCCGCCCAGCATTGCTAGTGAGCTGGCCACTAGAAGACCATAGTTGAACGTAATTCTAGACCTTCCTGCACATGATATGTTTACTGACAAAAATATGTGTTAAATAAATATATTATAATTTATAAATTATAATGAAAAGTGGAACCTGTCAAGGTTGAACGTAGGACTGAACCTTCCTGTGTAGGATATTGTTACTCATAAAAATATGAGTTAAACAAATATATTATAATTTATAAATTATAATCAAAAGTGGAATCTGTCAAGGTTGAACGTAGAACTGAACCTTCCTGTGCAGGATATTTTTACTCACAAAAATATGAGTTAAACAAATATATTATAATTTATAAATTATAATGAAAAGTGGAACCTCTCAAGGTTGAACGTAGAACTGAACCTTCCTGTGCAGGATATTTTTACTCACAAAATATGAGTTAAACAAATATATTATAATTTATAAATTATAATCAAAAGTGGAACCTATCAAGGTCGAACGTAGGACTGAACCTTCCTGTGTAGGATATTTTTACTCACAAAAATATGACTTAAACAAATATATTATAATTTATAAATTATAATGAAAAATGGAACCTGTTGTTAACCCTCGGCAAGTGTAACCGAATCGTATCAAGTAGTAATAAATGGTAAGACCAAGTATCGTTTCCCAAAGGACTCACGACCTAAACAATTATGTGATTTGTTGATTATCTTAAACTTGTAACCGAAAATATTGTTGTTGAACTATGCAAAAATAAACATGAATGCAAGGTTTTGATCAATGGACTTGAACAATGCAAAAACGGTTGATGGATAATATGAATGATTATGTTGTTAGGGTTTACCAATTCATCCTATCAACTCTCATGTATTCAAGAATTCATCTTTCTTCATTAATGTTAATGCCACTTTCTAAATTACCTTAAACCCAATGTCTTGGTGAAGAAAGCCTACTCCTAATAACTAGTTTACAATGTCTTGTCTCCCTAGCAATTATTCATGCATTATATTCGCACAGAAGCTTAAAGGCAAGCAAGCATCATATTCCTATGTCTAGGTTTATACTACTATTGGGAGAATTTCTTCATGTCTAGATTTCCCCGTATGTGTCCATATCGATAAAATCAATGATCATGCAATAGAATGAGTTAAACAAAGCATGCATAGAGTATAGAAGAAAAACCCTAACAATTAATGATAGAAAGCATATATTTTTGCATAGTTCAACAACAATATTTTCGGTTACAAGTCTAAGATAATCAACAAATCACATAACTGTTTAGGCCGTGAGTCCTTTGGGAAACGACACTTGCTGAGGGTTAACACTCACCAACCCATTTAGTATCTAAAAATCTATTGATAGAGTTAGGATCATACCGAATGGCGTGGCCTCTAACATAGCTCAAGTAATCCTCAGTAGGATGATCACCCAACCTCCTTGCATTGGTATAAAATTCTTTCACCACTGCTATGTTAGCTGGTGCAGGGTAGGTGGCTAGCCTCCTCCAGTTCCTACTCACCATTTGCTCTCCAAACTGGAGCTAATTCAGGAATCAATCCAGCCTTCCTTTCCATTAGGAGCCTCCTATCTTGGACAATTTTAAAATGTTTCTCATGCTTGCGGGAAAGGAACTTGCTAGAATGAGTGTGTTCTGGTTCCATATCCTTCCTCTTGGATCCTATAGTCTTGTATCTCTTGCCAGATGAGGAGGCCATCCCTACATCAAACACAATTCACAAAACCACAAGACATGTTGTTAATCATTAGTAAACCACAAACAACACCCTTCACCAATTGTATCAACGCCGGCTTCACCTCCATGTTTGCGGCATTGACCCTCGATCTTGCTATACTATTAAAATGTTGAGGGCCAACCACAGTGGTGTAATCTGCAAGAGTACGTCTACCGTTATTCTCCTCGGCCATATCTTTAATGCTTTGATTTGACCCTTGTGGTGAAGGTTGTAAAAGTATCCCCGGAGGAGGGAATAATTCTCTTGAAGTTCGAACTCTCCTCCTCCTTCTACTTTCGTCCAAGCCTTCAAGAAAAGGTTTCGAAGTTATTTTGCTCCTAGTTCGAACTGTATCCTTGCATAGACAAGAAAACAAGTTCCTAGAAACAATTGTTAGTACAAAAAGATAGAAAAGATAGATTAAAAAGATAAAAAGATAGAATTGAAAAGATAAGAAGATAGAAATAAAAATCAAAAAGATCAAAAGATAAACTAAAAAGATAAAAAGATAAAAACAAAAAAGATAGAAAGATAAAAAAAATTAAGTGAAAGTTAATAAATAATCACACAAGTAGAATAGTTAAACCACGAGTCCCTAGCAGCGGCGCCAAAAGCTTGTGAACCCTCGACAAGTGTAACCGAATCGTATCAAGTAATAATAAATGATAAGACCAAGTATCATTTCCCAAAGGACTCACGACCTAAACAGTTATGTGATATGTTGATTATTTTAGACTTGTAACCGAAAATATTGTTGTTGAACTATGCAAAAATAAACATGAATGTAAGGTTTTGATCAATGGACTTGAACAATGCAAAAATGGTTGATGGATAATATGAATGATTATGTTGTTGGGGTTTACCAATTCATCCTATCCGCTCTCATGTATTCCAGAATTCATCTTTCTTTATTAATGTTAATGTCACTTTCTAAATTACCTTAAACCCAATGTCTTGGTGAAGAAAGCCTACTCATAATCACTAGTTTACAATGTCTTGTCTACCTAGCAATTATTCATGCATTATTAGCACAGAAGCTTAAAGGCAACCAACCATCATATTCCTATGTCTAGGTTTATACTACTAATGGGATAATTTCTTCATGTCTAGATATATCTATATGTGTCCATACAAATAACATCAATGATTATGCAATTGGATGAGTTAAACAAAGCATGCATAGAGTATAGAAGAAAAACCCTAACAATTAATGAAAGAAAGCTTATATTATAAAGAATCAATTCAATACATGAGAGCTTCAAAGGATTACAATGGTTCCCCAACAACAATGAAGGTTTAGTTCACCATAATCATGGTGAAACTAGATGAAAAGAAAAATGAAAGAATGAAAGAGAGAACCCTTGAATTTGAAGAGTGGAGCTTGAGCATCCAAAATCCTCCTCCAAGGGGTAAAGAAAGTGTATTTGCTTCCTCCCAACCAAAGATGACTGACCTAGGTCGACTAAAACCTTATATAGTATTCTAAAAATTACAGAAAAATGGCCCAAGGCCCATAACAATGGCGCTCAGCGGTAAATGCGTGTTCTTCTATTTGACGCTCAACTGCATTTCTGCCCCTCAACGGTGACTACGGGACCTCAAGAACATCACTCAGCGGTAATTTTCGCCTTTACTTCTTTCATCCAATTCATCTTAAAACCTGCAAAAACAAGGAAAACCAAGCATAAAACCCATCCAACTCTCTTATTTCAAAAACATAAACAAAAGCATGATTCCAAGCTAGTTTCTAAGTCATAAAGGTTGTTTTTAAGGTCAATTTTAAGTATAAAAATAATAGTTTTTCAACTGTTATCACCTGTCAAGGTTGAACGTAGGATTGAACCTTCCTATGCAGGATATTTTTACTCACAAAAATATGAGTTAAACAAATATATTATAATTTATAAATTATAATGAAAAGTGGAACCTGTCAAGGTTGAATGTAGGATTGAACCTTCCTGTGCAAGATATTTTTACTCACAAAAATATGAGTTAAACAAATATATTATAATTTATAAATTATAATGAAAAGTGGAACCTGTAAAGGTTGAACGTAGGACTGAACCTTCTTGTGCAGGATATTTTTATTCACAAAAATATTAGTTAAACAAATATATTATAATTTAATGAAAAGTGGAACCTCTCAAGGTGTAATGTATGATTAAACCTTCCTGTGCAGGATATTTTTACTCACAAAAATATGAGTTAAATAAATATATTATAATTTATAAATTATAATCAAAAGTGGAACCTCTCAAGGTTGAACGTAGGACTAAACCTTCCTGTGCAGGATATTTTTACTCACAAAAATATGAGTTAAACAAATATATTATAATTTATAAATTATAATGAAAAGAAGAACCTACCAAGGTTTAAAGTACGTACCACTGAACCTTCCTGAAAGTTCTCAAAACAAAAGACATGCCTTTAGAAATTATTATGGAATTTTTTACTCTTGTTGCGTAACCTGGTGTTGATCCGAAGTAGCGATGTCAAGACCGAGCGCGCGTCTGGTTCTTCGTGGCTTCATGGAGATGTCGCCCGGCCCACGGTGAGTGCCAAATGTTTCGGTAGAAATTGTATGAGGGTCGATAGTCCTTCCTTGCTCTGATCTCTTTTGATCTTCAATCCTCTCCTAGAATGCAATCCACTTTGATGAGTTGTTGACTTGCAGAAGACACTCCGACGCTCAAGGCATATATGTTTCATAAAGAGGTCTGTATTTTATTGTTATAGATTAAGATTCTTGTACCTAGACATCAATTATATATTTATAGGACTTGTGACAGCCAAGTGCATCGATTAACCATTAGTGCAATATATTTTTAGACAATACAACCTGTCAATCACTCATAAATAGCGTATATTCGCATTCAATATGACCATTAAATGTATTAATTGGCCATAATTGATATTTACCTTTCCTGATTAATTTTTGACCTACAACCGGTCAATTGCCTGTTTTGGCTCCAGATTCTCCTTAGTCGATTGGTCACCAGGGTATATAGTACATAAATGTTTTAAATTTATACTATGCAGAATTTACTTTTTCTGTAAAATTTTGTGTTAACGACAATGGAAATTAAGAGAAAGAGAGAAAGTGACACTGGAGGGTGGAGACTTTCTATTGAGAGTGAAAGGGAAAGTGAAAATGAAAGGGATTGAGATTAGGGTTTAAGAAAATAAAAAGTAAAATTGGTAAAAGTAAAAAGTAAAAAGGATAATTTAGAATTTTGAAAAATTGAGTATCACTCAAATTTATTTTGACAAATTGACTCCCAAAGGCCATACCTTTTAATACCTTTTTGACATTTCATCTAGGGGTGTTGTTCCCTCCACCACCACCCCTTCTCCCTCCACCTCCTCAATTTATTTGATTTTCAAAACTATCCTTCTGTTAAAATTTATTTACTTTTACCATTTAGGATTTTTTAATATATATATCAAAACCCTAATTTTACCTCACTTATTCACTCATGCACCAGCACATCTCTCAGATTCTCTCTTCTCTTTCCATTTCCGTTTTGATGTTTTTTTTCTTCCTTATCTCCCTTTTCTGTTCATTCTTCTCTTCTCTTTCTTTTTTGTTCATTGCTTTCATTGGTGTTGATTCCTGATGTGGAGGAGTGTAGAGGAGGAGCGTGGACGGAAGTAGATATCCGTTTAACGGATATCCCACACTTCCGATTCTGATTTTTTTTTCTTTTCTATTTTATTTTTTTAAATTTATAATTTGAATATATATATTTATTTCATATATATTTTCTTAATTTTTTTTAAACCGTAATATAATTTGAATATATATATTTGATTAAAAAGAACGCTAAGGGGTAGGTTCATTATGGAAGTAGCATGCAGGGAAATGTTTTACGTTGGGGTTGATAAGTTGAGGGGAAGGAGTAAAGAGAAATGTATAAGTGTGGAAGAGTTTAGTATTAAAGAAATAAATATATGGTGGGAATAGAAAGAGGAAGAGACAAAATAGGACTATTGGTTACAGTTGTGAAAAGAAAAGATGGGAGAAGGTGGGCCGTGACAGGAGGGGAGGTTTACAGGATTTCGAGAATTAGGAAAAAGAAAACAAAGGAAGTTTATGTTTCTAGAGTTGAAAAGAAGAGGAAGAATATTAGTGTTTAACTGGAGGTGTGAGGGAGTAACCCAAGAGTGTTCTGGGAACACAAAATGAGAAGGGTGTTGGCTGGATTGTTTGTGGAGATGAAAGGAAGGGAGAAGAGAATAGAAAGGCATTCATTAGAAGGGTGTTAGAGTTTTGATTGGGTGTTGAGAAGAGAGAATTTAAATTGAAAAGAGAATGAATGTAAATGAACGAAAAAGGGAGAGAAGAGAATAATGAATGGAAAAGGGAGAGAAGAGAATAATGAATGGAAAAGGGAGAGAAGAGAATAATGAATGGAAAAGGGAGAGAAGGAAGAATAAAAACTCAAAACGGATATGGAAAGAGAAGAAAGAATCTGTAAAAGATGTGGTGGTGGGGGTGCAATGTGAGTGAATAAGTGAGGTAAAATTAGGGTTTTGAAATATATTAAAAAATCCTAAATGGTAAAAGTAAATAAATTTTAACAGAAGGATAGTTTTGGAAATCAAATAAATTGGGGAGGTGGAGGGAGTAAGGGGTGGTGGTGGAGGGAACAACACCCTTCATCTAGTCTTATTAAACCCACATAACGAAAGGGCCTGATATGATCACACTATAATTTTTTATTTTTTATTATGTTGATAAAAAGACAAGTTTTTTATTTTGAATTATTTATGACATATAATGACAAAGAACAAATCCAAGAATTAATATATTTGTAAAGTGGGTTAAATATTTTGAATTAATAGATATTGAAAACATATTTTTATTGTGTTTTAATTTAAAATATGCAACAAAATTTTAATTTTTATGTTTATTTTGAATTCTAAACATAATATTTTATATTATCAGCTAATATTATTATTAACTTTAGCCTAGCTAAAATATTAGTAATATCAAATCATTAAAGAGTAAAAATATATTATATCTCAATATGTTTGGATATATGAATAACAATTATTTTATAATAATATGAGTCTTTAATCTCTATTAAGAATAGAGGTACAAGACATACTCAGGGAAATAAACATATTTAGAAGAAGGATTTTTTTAATTTTTTATTTAATTTTATGTTGACTTTTCTAAAATTGACTTAGGTTGACTTGATTTTGGTTGATTTGTATCTTAGTTAATTTGACTTAAGTTGACATGTTGATTCTTTGGTTGTTTGTTTTGTAGAGATAAGATAAACCTAACTTGGATGAGGATGACACTACTTAGAGTAAGGAATACTTGGGACCACCCATGCTAGGAGTCTATTTTGGAGAGCTTAAAAAACAAGTTTGACCTTCTTTTCTAGAAGGTCAAAGGTTCCACATATGAAGGCTTGGAGGCTAAACTTGGGTTCTCTCCTTTTCAAGACACCTCCTCTTTTACCTAGCTTTCTGGAAACTATGTTTTGTATTGTTGCACTTTAGACCTTTGTATTTTTGCAAGGAGACCCTTTCTCACACTTATAAAAAGAATATTTTGGAGTTGAATACAATTATATTTGTCCTTTGTGATAGAGAGCTCTCTTCTTAGAGTGTCTTCTTCCTCAAACCTTATCTTGAGATTATCACTCAAGTGACGTCATAGAGCATTAATCTTGGGTTGATAAGCTCTATTGCCTCCCTAAGTGGCGTGCCATCACCATTGAGTCGCCTCCCTTATTCTTGTTTTCCATATTTTATCATCTTCCTTCTCTTTTGTTATTTTCATGCTTAGTTCAATTCACATATGTTATGTATTTGTGTTCTTATTTTGATTTTCTTGTTAAGTGAACCTCTCTTCTTGTCTTGAGTTCTTAGAAGTGAATCTTCATATCTAGATAACCTTGCTTATCTTAATGTCCAGTGGGATCTTCTTAGAACTTTCTTAATCACTAAACACCATATTATCTAAAATTCAAAATGGATCTTTATTAGGCTAGGTCCATAACTACAACTCTTTATGTGATAAGAACCAATATTACAATTTTAATGAGTGTAAAGTGCTTAGGTCCTCATCATTATGAAATTCCATGACATATGTAGGACTTCACTCGTATGCGAATTAATATTTTTTTATTTCGAAAATTAAGTCTAGAATATATTTGTGTCTTGTGAATGTTATAATGATATTGAATTATATGATTACATGTATTTGATTATTTGTATTGGTGGGTGCTTCAGCATATAACTTGTTCAAATTTCACTAAGCCTCTTGTTTATTATGTTGTGGTTTTCCCCTGAGCAAATGATGGTATAGGTGAAAGATAGGTGTAGAGGTGAGATTATTGAGGGCCTTTTTAGATAGTAGTTGTCACTTATGTACATGACTTTTGAATTATAAAAATACTCCTAATTTATGGAGTTTTTATATATTTTGAAGGTTTAAAACTATGACTTCTCATTGAAAATCTTATATATTTATATTTTTGTTTATGATCATTATCAATTAGGTAATGATATAATTAGTAAAATATTATACTAATTAATATATATATATATATATATATATATATATATATATATATATATAATATTTATCTCAAATTAATAGAGTAGATTAATGAATAATAATTAGGTGGAAAGAGATAATATTAAAAAAATGTGTATATAATTAATGATATATAATTTAATTATCTTCCTCATTTTTAATAAATACATATAAAAAAATGGAAGACAACATAAATAAAACCGTTAGAAAAGATGTAGATATAATCTTCATTTCTTTTATAGACATATTTAATAATTATAAAAAAAATTAAAGGAAATAAAAAATGAAAGATCATGTTAGTATAAAACAATTTTTCTTCCGTTTATCTTGATGGTTCTTTTTTTCTATATTTGATTTATTTTATTTTCAATAACAGCTCACATTTTTTTCCAATATATTTTGTTACTATTATTTTTAATAAATAATTTAATCATTCTAGTATTGAATAATTAACTTAAATTACACAGGTAAACCAAAAATATTTTTTCAAGTCTTATTGTTGTGATTTTTGATGTGGACATCATTGACAATGTTGAAACTCTTAGGCAGTTGCTCCCTCCACCACCACCGAATGCTCCCTGCACCATCCCATATTGGGAGTTATTTCCTGCACCACCACAGATTTCTTCCTGGACTACCCATTCCACAATTATCCTTCAATAAAAATGAGACTACCATAGTTAAAACGTAAAAAAAATAATACGTTGATAGATATCGATATCCGTTATAGCCAAACGGACATGGGATATCTGAATATCCATATCCGTTGAAGGCCAAACCAATTTTGTCATCCGTTTTGGCCTTTAACGGTTCTCACTACTAGCAACTTCCATCTGCTCAGCTTGGAGCTCTTTAGGGTACAATTTCTCTCTTAATAAGCTCCAACAAACATTCTACTTTAAGTTCAGTTCTTAAAGAATCCTATACAAGTATCAACATGATCAAAATGAATTTTCAATGAACAAATTATGTAAAACAGATTTAAAATAAATCAACATGTAGATAGTAGAACAGAGGTTTCACAATTTAATTCCATTAAGTAAAACTTTATGAAGAAATTTACCTCAGATAATTGATCATTTATCGTAGCTAGTTTACCAACAATAAAGAAAAGACATTGTCTGCAAACTCCTTACTAAACCCTCAGTGCCGCTTTTGAGCCCCTGAATTTTAGTTTCAGATTCAACAATAAATTGCCCATCTAAACCATTTCCAATCACTTCTTGATCCAACTGGACATTTTGGCGAAGATGGTTTCCTTTACCTTTAACGAATTCCAGTAAATTTGAACATAGCTATGTGCTTTCATTTAGCATTGTTAGGCCTTGATTTTGAAGGCAGTAGGTACGGAAATGGAAAGGAGGAGGGATGAGTGGTGGGTGTGAGGGTGGGTGACGGGAAAGATAAGAAGAAGAGAGAGGGGGTGGGTGTGTGTGGTGTACACTGAGGATATAAAATTAGAGTTTTTTAATTAAAAGTATAAAAAGTTAATGGTAAAAGTAAAAAAATTTAACTTAAGGATATTTTTGGAAAAAAAATAAATTGAGGAGGTGCCCGAAGAAGGCTGTGGTGGTGGAGGGAGCAACTTCCAAACTCTTAACATGAAGTCCATACTCAAGATTAAAGGAAAGCCCAAGACCCAGGGTTTAAGAGGGCCCATGATAAGAACAAGAGCTAAGTTGACTTAGAAAACTTTACAAAAGATGGTGGTTAATTGTTTGGAGGTGAAGTTACACGATGAGGGCCAATATATAGAGGTGTCAGTCATATGTATTATTTGATTGGAATGAGAACAAAGGGTATTGTTTGACTTTGAATAAAAGACTCAAAAACTTATTTATGTTGTTTTTTTCTTTTGTAAAATGGGTATAAATAATTTTGTGAAGGGAATAGGCAGAATGTTTTAGTTATAATTTGAAGTAAGAGAAATTATCTACTAGGGTTCTTCTTTGAACCATTTTGATCTTATCAAGAATTTGTATTTCTTGTGGCCATCTTCAAGGTTTATCAAACCTCATTGTTTGTGGTTCCTAGTTTTATAAGTGACTTCCAAACTCTAGTTAAGTCCAAAAATTATTAACTCTAAAAATAGTGTCATCAGTCGCATTTCCATAATCATGATATGTTTTTCTTTCTACTTATGACTTATCAAGTGATATTTCAAGTTCACTTTTCAAGTTAGCATTGCGGGCCTCTTTTTTTCCATTCGTTTTTGCCTTTGTGATATATGTGAATCTCCAAGAATTTAATATGATTTTTCACCTACTTGTTTCAATGTGGAACGTAGATTCCCATATTTGAGATTTAAGTCTAAAAGAAGCAAAAATTTGGTTGCATTTCAAATACTAACTTATAAGCTTGAGAAAATTGTAATTTAATGACCTTATATGTCTTGTTTTGTTCTTTAACAAGATTAACTAGCATGTTTGTTTGTTGTTGTGCATGCGATCTTAAAACTATATGTGCTGAATGGAATATCTATAATATAAAGTCTTTAATACCTTTGTAAGCATCCTTAGTCCAACCTTACAAAATAAAACGATTAGGAATTTGAACAATCCCTTTAGCTTGAAAAAACATCAAGATGTGTCTCTACAATATTCTTATAAGCTTATAAAGTTGATAGTCACATTTAGTACATTTTTAGATCAAATTTATATCAATAATAAACATATATCTCAAACATCATTACAAAAGTACTTGATCGACATAAGTAAAATATCTCTCTTTATATTTCCTCTATAAATTGGTTGATCATCCCAAAGCTTATACTGAAACCTTTCAAAACCATTCCTTGTATAAATAGATGCAGCATGGTGCTCAAGTTTGGATCCAATACTCAAAATACTAGATTTGTGCCTAAATTCATAATCTTATATTCTTCCTACCTCCAACTGTCTATCAATATCCATTTCAAATTGCACCACAAATTTTTGGACGGTTATTCTTGCATGTATAAAAGAATAAAAAGTTCATTACTTCTTTGAGTAGTATTATTCCTCTCGTACTTTTATTATAAATAGGCAGCCATGATTCTCTAATGCTAAATAACCCTTGAAGCCATTTATTTCCTTCCAAATTATACTCAATCAATAAATAATTCCATTTTTCTTCAAATCTTTGAATACTAGGTGAGTCTTGAATGCATTTTCTAGGTCACTTTCAAAAATTGTTTTTCTAACTCCCTAACTCTCCAATTTTTGTTTGTTAATTGGTTAAGTTGGCATATAGTCTTGGATAACTTTAAATTAGAGGCTCTTCACTGATCCATCTATGATCCTAAAAACTAATCTTATTTCTTGGTCCTAATTCCAAACAATGTTATCTTCAAATCATTTTACCTATTGTCTTCCTCTTATTCATCAACGTTCCATATTTGGACTTTGATAAGTGTCCAACATGAGTTAGTTTTAATATTAATTTGGTACTTATCCTGTTTTGATTTTATTAAATATATGAGATTATTAAGACAAGATAATATAAAGAGCGAGACTATCTAGCATTTTATGTTTTGAAGTTTAACAAAGAATGTTGAACAAAATAAGCGTTTATCAAAGTTAACCGTCTATTAAATAACCTTTTGCAAAAAACAATGTTTTCTAGCATATATGTTCTAACAGACAATGTTTAACAAAAGTAAACGTCTAAGTAAACAATTGACGAAACATTAAAGTTTAAAATTTTATATCTAAACAATGTTGAACATATAAGCATTTAAAGAAAAGAATCGTCTAGGAAAAGCCCGTGAAACGATGTAATAAAACTTACAGACAATTTTATAAAATAAGCGTTTAACGTGTTATATTGTTTAAAGATCATATATTAAACGCTTTCTTTCATAAACGATGTTTCTATCAATGAGCTAACATGTGCTAAAATGTTTTAAACACGAAATATGCTTAAACTATTACCGTCTTTTAAAACAGTTATTGTATGTACGAAAAGTTTTATTTGTATGTTTTGTTCTCTTTATTTATGTAGATAATGAAAGTACAAAAGTTTACTTAAATTCCTACATAGGATTCATGAAGACTGTTAAAATTTGAATGACTCAATTTCTCACACCAAGAAGGGGAGGGTGAAATGGTGAAGTGTAAAAAATACAATCTTTTAAAAATCTTTTCACAAAAACTGATGCTTTTACTTTTCTTGAATTGCAAGATAATAGAGTAACAATGCAACGAAAACTTAATCGAATGAATGCATAATGTAATTGATTTAATAAGAGAGTAGGGATGAGAAAATTCAAACGTTGTGTTTTTATACTAGTTCGACCAAGCCTACATCTAGTGTCCTTCCAACCACAAGAAGCCAATGCACTATAATGATCAAGGTTTTTACAAAGCGACCACACGTCAAAAATATAAAACACCTCTCTAACCCTCTAATCAAAATATAGGCAGTACACAAACTAGACCAGTAACAAGAATCCCCTCTCCTGCCGTCTAAACCCTTTGAGACACTCTCAAAGCCAAGAACGCTACACGCTCTTCTTCCTGTAATCACAACAGGGAACCTCAAATTAATCTTCAAAAAATTGCAGAATCTGATCGCTCAATGACACCCAAATATGCAAGTTGATCAACCTTTGAAAAACACAGCAGTCTTGCTCCTCAAGATATCACAAGTAATTGATCCCCACGATCACTCTTGTTTCTTTGAGTTGTTCTTCTCTTTCTGTAAGATCACAACTTTCTGCAAAAGATATGAAAATGTCAGAATCACAAAAAGTTCTTACAGAAATCAAATCTACATCAATTTATAGTATAACAAATATCAGACGCATTTTAATCGACTTAGCTACTAATGTATTTGAGTACAACAATTCTGTTATAACAATTAGCAACAATCACAACAATTAATTGAATGCGCAATTAATGTAGTCGACTATCACTTAATGCTTGGTCAACACAATTAAAAATATGACCGTTAGACATTTATGTCAAACATTAACAAAATTTCAAAACAATAACAAACTTAATGGAATACAACACGCATACAATCGACTAAGTAACAATGTTAAGCATAGTTTTGAAAACAATTTCTCTTTGAAAATATCTCACAACACACTTGAAAATAGTTTGTGCAAGGACATGAGTTTTAATCAATTCATCCCAAAATGAAATAGACTTAAAATTGTTATTTTGCCACACATTTAAAGTTCAACATAAGTGGTTGTGGTTTTCCTTTTCAACATCATATGTCATGCATTCACATATGAAAACACATATGTAACACAATGATATGCAATGAACAACGCAATCATGCTCTCATATATGCTTAAACAAATTTAACACATTGATCAAAAGCATATAACATGTAAATATGGAACATGTAACCAAGAACACACATGTATTATTAGTTATGTGTTGTCATCATCAAAAACACAAATATCATGAAGATTGTGGGTTAAGCTAAACCTTTTCTCCCCCTATCAACAATCTCAGAAAAGACGTTAAGAGATAGGAAAACATTTTAGGAATGTTTCCCTAAAGCTTCAAGCTCTAAAAAATCGTACAAGTTACTTTTGTCAAAGTTTTGATAAAGCATAGTAGATCTACAACGTAGACATGAGTCTGACTACCAAACTAAAAAGGCTACAAAGCCTACATGGAAGTCAATTCTCAGTCTAACGGATCTTTGTCAAAGAAGGCTAAATATAGATGATTGCATGAAGAGAAGATAAGAAGAATACATGCACATAAACAAGCTTACTATTACATTGTCTCTCTTTCTCTACATCGTTTAACACTTTCGTTTAAAGAGAAAATATTTAAAAGTCTTTCATATTCGCTTTGTATTGAAAACTTATTCTCTCTCTGAGAGTTATGAAATTTGTATCTTGTTTGGAAATCCTTTTTGGTTGCTTTGTAAATTCATAAGTGAATTAAAACACTTGGTGTTTATCTTAGTTGAGTTAAATGATCTAGTCAATTGACTAGTGTTCAGACCAAGAGTGGTTGATGCTCGTTGTAAACTAGGAGTGGTGATACTCGTGTAATCTTTGTTAAAGATTAGTGGAACCCCTTAAGAGGCCTTAAGGGAGAAATTGACGTAGCTCAAGTTAGAGGGAACCAGTATAAAAATACGTGTGTTATTGCTTTGTTTTATATACGTTTTCCAAACGCTCTTTTAAACACACCAGAGTCTAACAACTATTACAGATCAACTAACCCCTGCAAAAGTCATTAAATGTTGTTTTACGAAAAGGTTTTAAAACACTATTCAAACCCCAACCCTCTTCTTTCTAGTGGTTACCTGTGTTTTAGAGATAATCACCCCTAGTTTTACCTATTTTGCAGGATTTAATGAACTTGGAGAGTCAAAGAAGTAATATGAAGAATGTAACACCCCGATTTTTGAGAAGTCACAGGTTATTAAAAATCGGTAAAATTCAAAATTTTTCATTGCGTGGAAAAGTACTTTAAAAAAAGCTTATCCAATTACATTATTTTGAGTAATAAAATAACAAAGGTAATACTCCTATTATATTGTCTTAACTTGTAAAACAAAACAACTTTAAATGAATCCTACGGTTATTCCCTATCCTCTCTCGAGTCAACCACACCTCTAGAACATCTGTAACATTATCTGCTGATAACAGTTGAAAAACTGTTATTTTCATGCTTAAAATTGACACAAAAAGCAACCTTTACACTTAGAAACTAGCTTGAAATCATGCTTTTATCCATATTTTCAGAAATAAGAGAGCTGGACAGGTTTATGCTTGATTTCAGTGTTTTTGTGCAGGTTTTAAGGTGAATTTAGTGAAAGAAGTGAAGAAGGAGAGAGATGGAATCAGAAAAGTCAACCAGAAACCAGAAAAGTCAACCAGTCAACCAGAAAAGTCAACCAGTCAACCAAAAAGTAAACCAGTCAACCAGAATACGGAAAAAGTCAACCATACGAGTTTTGGGTCAGTTTTCTGCGATTTTATGATCTGTTTGGGCTTGGACCCGTTTTCTATTATTTTTATGTCCTATTTAAAGACCTAGATGTCTTAGGATTTGGTATCTTTGGCAGAAACAAAGCAAACACTCTCTCTTCCACCCCTTTGAAGGAGGATCTTGGATGCTCAGACTACCTCTTCACCTTTCTAGGGTTTTATCTTTCATTCTTTCATTGTTGTTCATCTAGGTTCACCATGAATATGGTGAACTAAACCTTGTATGTTTGTTGGGGAATCAATGTAATCTTTTGAAGTTCTCATATATGGAATTTGTGGTTGCATCTTAATCTAAGATTTATGCTTTCTTTCATCATTAGTTAGGGTTTTTCCTCTTTGCTTAATGCTTGCTTTGTTTAACTCATTCAATGCATGATTATTGATTTTGTCGATACGGGAACGTACGGGGAAGTCTAGATCCGGGGAATTTCTCCCAATAGTATATTGGTTGCCTTAAGCTCCTGCGCTAAATAAACTAATTATTAGGAATGCTAGGAATCGTATGAACTCGTAATTAGGGAGAAGCCTTCTTGAAAGGTAATTTAGAGAGTGGCATTAACAATGATGACTTGAATGTTGAATTCCTAAAATATATGAGAGTGGATAAGATGAAATTGACCCCCAACAACATATTCATCAACATATTTCATTGAAAGTGACTGTCTTTTGTTTTAGCCATTGATCAACCTCATGCATACATGTTTATTTTCGTCTTTTGCATAGTAAAATCCAATTATTTCGTTCTTAAGTCTTAGCTAATCAACAAATCACATAACTAAACTAGGCCGTGAGTCCTTTGGGAGAACGATACTTGGTCTTACCGAGTTTATTACTTGAAACGATTCGGTCATACTTGCCGATTGTTAAACAAGTTTGTGACATCATATTTTGGTGATCATAAATTTGTCCATCAAGTTTTTGGCGCCGTTGCTGGGGACTCTGGTTTAACTGGTTAATTTGTGTGATTATGGATTATCTTTGACTTTAATTTTGAATTTCTGTTTTTATTTTCTGTTTTTATTTTTTCGGTTTTTATTTGATTTGGTTTTATTTTATTTTATTTTATCTTATTTGATTTGATTTTATTTTATTTTATTTGATTTGATTAGATTAGATTTTATTTGATTTGATTAGATTAGGTTTGATTTGATTTGATTTGATTTGATTTGATTTGATTTGATTTTATTTTATTTTATTTTATTTTCTTTTTTTATTTTATTTTATTTTATTTTATTTTATTTTTTTTCTGTTTTTATTTTTATCTTCTATCTTTCTATCTTTTATCTTCTTATCTCTTATTTTATATCTTCTCTATCTTTTTGTGCTAACAATTGTTTTTAGGGTTTTGTGCCTAATGCCTACAGGATGCAATTCGGTCAATAATTTAACTATATGGGCACTCAATTCTTCAAGGTCAACAATGGAAAGCAAGATATCTCATCTTTCAGGCAAGGAATGGAGGAATCACTAGGTCATGCATGGGACAGATACAAAAGCCTATTAAGAAAGACTCCCACACATGGATTTGACGAGGTAGAAGTAGTCCTAATCTTCCTTGGAGGTCTTGGTTCACAAACCAAGATGATGCTTGACGCCTCAGCTGGAGGTAATATCAAATGGAAGACTCCAGAGGAAGCTACGAAAATAATTGAAAACATGGCTACTAATGATAATGAGCTGAACAGTGAAACAGGAGCTCCTATTCAACAAAAAGGAGTTCTACAGTTGCAATCCAATGATGCCTTGCTTGCACAGAACAAGATACTAACTCAACAATTGGAGAATCTCACAAAGATACTTGCACAACTGCCAAAAGAGTTAAAGACTGTTGCACAGGTTCAACCACAAATGTGTGAATTATGTGGTGGTGACCATATAAATGGTCAATGCGCCTTTCCAGTGGAAGCGTTAGAGGATGTTAACTTCATGGCCAATCAATTTCCATACTGTCAGGGGAACTTCAATCAAGGGTGGAAACCACACCCAAGTATTGGTCAAGGACAAAGTGGGCAAGCTGGACAATCAGGGCCATTTCACAAGCAACAACAGCAACAACAACAACAACCAACCTTATGGCAACAAATGTCTACACTTAATGAAAGATCAACAAGGTTGGAAGAAACTCTTCAGCAATTCATACAGAAAACTGAATCTTCTCAAAAGAGCACTCAAGCCGCTATTAAGAACTTGGAGATTTAAATGGGTCAGATTACCAAGCAATTGGAAGAAAGGCCTGACAAAAATTTTGGGGCTAATACTGAGGTTAACCCCAGGGAAGAGTGTGAAGTGCTAGTGAGTGTAAATGTTGAGAAAGTTGAGTTGGAAAAAGAAGAGAGAAGAGAGAAAAGAGAGAGAAGAGAAAGAAGAAGAGAAAATTTGTGTGAAGATTGAGAAAGTGAGTAGAAAAAGAAAAGAAAAAAAGAAAGTGAGAGAAAAGAAAAAGAGGACGAGAGAAAAAAAGAAAGAATCATATGAAAAACCTCTTCCTCATCCAAAGAAGTATCATAGGAAGGAAAAGAAATTTAAGTGCTTTATGGAAATCTTCAAGAAATTGGAGATTAAAGCTCCTATGATTGAGACACTGCAACAGGTTCCTGGTTTGATCAAATTTTTGAAGAAGTTCAGTAGAAAGAAGAAAAAGAAGATGGAACATGAGTTTTATTGGGTCAAGCTAATGACGTTAAAAGAGCGCTTGCTGGGAGGCAACCCAGTGATTTTAGAACTTTTAAATTTTACTTTGGTTTGTAATTTTTTAATCTGTTGAACATGATTTTGTGAATATTTTGCTGAACATAGCATCTACTGATGGATGCTAGGTGGTTAAGTATCTACTGAAGGATACAATGGGTGTAACACCTACTGATGGGTGTTGGTGGATTTTGGGTCAGGCTCGTGACGTTAAACAAGCACTACCTGGGAGGCAACCCAGTTGATTGATTGTTTTTGTTTGTTTCATTTTAGTTGCATAATAGGGTTTGCATAAGTATTCTAAACATTGAATTCCAGGGAACCAGTGAGGGGCATGTTTAGGAGGCACTTAGGTTAAGAAAAGAAGGAGAAGAGCACTTCACGAAAGTGCCGCTGAGCGGTACTATCGCAGATTGGCTTTGGTTGCCCCTTAGCGGGACCCGAGCCCATTAGGGTATTTTTATACCCTAAGCTGCGTTTTGGGTTTCTCTTTTCAGACTCTTCTCTGCAGACACACTCCTACATACCTTTTCAATAGTTCTCTACAACTTTTCCCTCATCCCTTTTTAGAAAATCTCCCTTCCACTCACTTGCTCACTAGTTTTCCATCTAAGTTTGGGGTTGGGAGAAAGCATCATTGAAGGGGCTGATTTCTTCATTGTGGTTTACTAATGCTTAACAATGTATCTTTTGGTTTTGTGAATTATGTTTGATGCAGGGATGGCCTCCTCATCGGGCAAAAAGAATCAAGACTATAAGATCCAAGAAGAGAAAGATACAGAGGACAACTCAGATTGATGAGGAGCTGAGATAGCATTTACGGATAAATGCTATCATATGCTTATGCTTTTGTTGGTTTAAGTTTTCTAAACTTATTTATTTTTTGTTTTAGATTAGGGTTTGATGTACTCTATTGGAAACCTGGTTTGTTATGATGGTTTGCTATTAACTGTGATTGTGTGATAAGTAATGCTTGATGATGATTAGTGATTGATTGATGTTGAGATAGATGTGCACATTAAAATGCTTATACAGGTGATTTACAAGCTTTGTGAACAAATGCAAGATATCATGATTGTGATTGTGAAATTAAGCAGGATGTGTATGTCAAAAGTGAATGAGCTTATATGTGAGGTTTTGAGCTCCAGAGTTGTTATTGATTGAATGCTATTACTTTGGAAACATGAATGATTTTGCCCAGGTTTTCTATGATTGAATCAATTGCTTGTTTTGCATCATATGATCAAGGTCGTTTGTTGGAACCCTTTTTATTGACCAAATTCATAAAGTTAGCCCACTAAAAGAGAACACTTTGTGTTCTATCCTTTGAACCCTTAGCCTTGAACATACACTGAAACCCTTGATTGAAAATCTTTACCTTGAGTTAAGTAGAAGATCTTGTGTGGTATTGTTAAATGTTCAAGTTTGGGGTTGTTGGGAAAACATGAAAAAGGAAAAGCATTGAGCTAAGAGCTAAAAAGTAAGAATATGCAAAGAAAAAGAAAAAGAAAAGAAAAAGAAGCAAAGCTCAATGCAAATGCAAAGGCAAGTTGGGAAGAATAAGAAAAATTGTGTTGTTATGATTCTCTTAACTCAAGGATTTTGTGATCCAGAAAAACCAATTTTCTTGTTAGCCCAGCCACATTATAAGCCATTGAAAAGTCCTTGTGATGATGCATGCATGCTTGTGATGCCATTGAAAGTTTGTGATGATGCATGCTTGTGAATGTTTTGATTGTGGTAAAATGAAAGGCAAAGTTGATTCATGTAACATTGTGATAGTGGAGTCAATGAGTGAAACACTTTACCTCTTATACACTTGTGTGTTGAGTGAAACACTTTACCTAGTGAGGAAATATTCCATAAGCACATGAACATCCATGCTTAATTGATTGATCATTCATGAAAAATAGCATTTGTTGGAATTTAAATGACTTTGTGAACACTGAAGCATGTGCACATCTTGATTGAACTCTTGGTCATAAGTTTGAGTGAAGTTGTTCGTTATCTTGAAAAAGAGGATTTTTGAATGAGTGAACCATCATATGAATTGGTTGAAGATTGAGTTACATCTTGTTTGCTTGAGGACAAGCAAAGTTCTAAGTTTGGGGTTGTGATAACAGTTGAAAACTGTTATTTTCATGCTTAAAATTGACACAAAAAGCAACCTTTACACTTAGAAACTAGCTTGAAATCATGCTTTTATCCATATTTTCAGAAATAAGAGAGCTGGACAGGTTTATGCTTGATTTCAGTGTTTTTGTGCAGGTTTTAAGGTGAATTTAGTGAAAGAAGTGAAGAAGGAGAGAGATGGAATCAAAAAAGTCAACCAGAAACCAGAAAAGTCAACCAGTCAACTAGAAAAGTCAACCAGTCAACCAAAAAGTAAACCAGTCAACCAAAAAGTAAACCAGTCAACCAGAATACGGAAAAAGTCAACCATACGAGTTTTGGGCCAGTTTTCTGCGATTTTATGATCTGTTTGGGCTTGGACCCGTTTTCTATTATTTTTATGTCCTATTTAAAGACCTAGATGTCTTAGGGTTTGGTATCTTTGGCAGAAACAAAGCAAACACTCTCTCTTCCACCCCTTTGAAGGAGGATCTTGGATGCTCAGACTACCTCTTCACCTTTCTAGGGTTTTATCTTTCATTCTTTCATTATTGTTCATCTAGGTTCACCATGAATATGGTGAACTAAACCTTGTATGTTTGTTGGGGAATCAATGTAATCTTTTGAAGCTCTCATATATGGAATTTGTGCTTGCATCTTAATCTAAGATTTATGCTTTCTTTCATCATTAGTTAGGGTTTTTCCTCTTTGCTTAATGCTTGCTTTGTTTAACTCATTCAATGCATGATTATTGATTTTATCGATACGGGAACGTACGGGGAAGTCTAGATCCGGGGAATTTCTCCCAATAGTATATTGGTTGCCTTAAGCTCCTGCGCTAAATAAACTAATTATTAGGAATGCTAGGAATCGTATGAACTCGTAATTAGGGAGAAGCCTTCTTGAAAGATAATTTAGAGAGTGGCATTAACAATGATGACTTGAATGTTGAATTCCTAAAATATATGAGAGTGGATAAGATGAAATTGACCCCCAACAACATATTCATCAACATATTTCATTGAAAGTGACTGTCTTTTGTTTTAGCCATTGATCAACCTCATGCATACATGTTTATTTTCGTCTTTTGCATAGTAAAATCCAATTATTTCGTTCTTAAGTCTTAGCTAATCAACAAATCACATAACTAAACTAGGCCGTGAGTCCTTTGGGAGAACGATACTTGGTCTTACCGAGTTTATTACTTGAAACGATTCGGTCATACTTGCCGATTGTTAAACAAGTTTGTGACATCATATTTTGGTGATCATAAATTTGTCCATCATCTGCTCACGTATAACACATTATACGATCATCACCGATTATTTCATTCACAAACGCACAAACATAAACATGTATGGGGTAAGCTACCGATAAACAATCATAACAACAAAATACATACATACTGATTATATCAACCATAATCAAACACACAAGATACATACCTTCTTATTATACCAACCATAATAAAAAACACAACAAGATATATACCTTCTGATCATATCAACCATAATCAAACACCTCATACATACTAGTAATAACAATAGGATTCCCAATCCTCTAACATAAACAATTCAATCATACTGAATTACTCGATCATCGTTCCCCAATCCTTGAACTTCGATCATCGATCCTTGATCTCTAACCCTTGATGTCATCACTGACATCTCACATATAGGCCCTTGATTTATCCACTCATTAGCACCCATGTTAACTACTTACTATAACCATTATAGTAATATCACTATCATCATAACATAACCTGAAGCATCTCAAGTACAATGATCATCATCATAGATACACCACCATCATGACTATCCTAATCATGAACAACACCATGAGCATCATCGTACCATAATACCATAGTGAAAAGAGTCCATCTCACTCTTGTACCCTACCTCACCGACTGTAGTCGCTCCTACAACCCACCTGTAGCCTCCCCTACAAAACATTTGTAGCTCCCTTACAGATCATCTTTTTCCAATTCACACAAAGCAAAAGGAAGTACCTATCCGTAGATAGAACCAGGATTTACGAGGTACAACAAGTAGACTTATCCTCCACTCTCATGCTCATCAATCGCATACTTAAGTACATCCCAACACTCACTCATGCTCCACTCTCAACCATAAGTCAAAATGACCCTAAACATAACTACTAACTTCAATCTCTGATTATCATCATGTTCCACAGCTCCTTGATGAATAAATCTTCGATCCCCGAAAACGGAGTCAAAAGCTTGTTAACCCTCGGCAAGTGTAACCGAATCGTATCAAGTAATAAACCTGGTAAGACCAAGTATCATTCTCCCAAAGGACTCACAGTCTAGACAGTTGTGTGATTTTGTTGATTAATTAAGACTTGTGAACAAATTGTTGTAAGTTTCAAATGCAAAAGGCTGAAAAGTAAATATGTATGCATGTGATGATCAATGTGCAAGAAGAAACAAAACACATGATTTGAATTATATGAATGAATATGTTGTTGGGGTTTATCAATTTCATCCTATCCACTCTCTTGTATTTATGAATTCATCATTCTTTTCATTAATGTTAATGCCACTTTCTAAATTACTTTAAACCCGATGTCTCGGCGAAGAAAGCATATCCTTAATTATGAGTTAATATAATTCCTAGCATCCCTAATAATTAATTCTGAAGCACAGAAGCTTAAAGGCAACCAACCATCATACTCCTATGTCTAGGTTTGTAATATACTGTTGGGAGAGATTCCTCAGATCTAGATTTCCCCGTATGTGTCCATATCGACAAAACCAATAATCATGCATCGAATGAGTTAAACAATGCATGCTTTGAGCAAAGAGGAAAAACCCTAACTATTAATGAAAGAAACCATGTATCATAAGAATGATCTTGAAGAACAAATTCCATACAAGAGAGTTTCTAAGGATTTACATTGATTCCCCAACAACAAAATAAGTTTAGTTCACCATATTCATGGTGAAACTAGATGAAATACAATGGAAAAGTGAAGGATAGAACCCTAGAAAGTTGAGAAAGGAGCCTTAGCATCCAAAATCCTCCTCCAAGGGGTGGAAGAGTGTGTTTTTGCTTCGTCTCAGCCAAAGATACAAACCCTAGAACGTCCTAAAGCTTATATAATATTCTAAAAATTATAGAAAAGTAGGCCCAAGCCCAAAAAAGTGTCGCTCAGCGGTAATAACGTGTGACCACTTCTTCCCCTCAACGGTGCCAACGGTTCTTTGTGAGTGCCGCTCAGCGGTAATTGGCACTGAGCGGTACTTGTTGATTCTCTTCTTTTGCACTTTTTGTGTCCTTTTCTGATTCCATCTCTATCCCTTTTCACTTCTTTCATTAATTTCATCTAAAAACCTGTAAAAACAAGGAAATCAAGTATAAAACCTGTCCAACTCTTTTATTTCCAATAATTCAACAAAATCATGAGTTTAAGCTAATTTCTAAGTCATAAAGGTTGTAATTAAAGTCAATTTTAAGTATAAAAATAACAGTTTTCAACTGTTATCACTCTTCAAGCTTGGTTCATGTCTATTCTTCATCAACTTCGCCATTTTTCACCAAAATACACTGTGATAATCGATTATGACTTAAGATAATTGATTATCTCAGTGAAATTTACCTAGGAACATCACGCAACAAGGGATAATCGATTATCATCCCAAATAATCAATTATTCCCGAAACCATATTGAAAACCAACGGGTAGATAATCGATATAACTAATTGTAATTGATTATTGTCGAATTAAAACACATCCTGGACATGATTCGAGCATTCAAACATACATACATCAATCCTAAATCACGTGGAAACATAGTTAACATATCATACATGGATTCAAGCATCTCATTTCCATGTAAACATATACTCAAACACATATAATACATCACTTAAATCATTCAAATCCAATCATTGACATGTTATAAACCCAATAATAGGGTGCAATAGTTTCTCCAATAAAAACACCAAGTAGGTTTTCAATTAGTCAAACTAACTAAGCATAATGCTTACAAATGAGAACCAAGAAGATGAAAATTTTCCAAAACAAAGCTGCTGATTCGAGACTATTTTCTCCCAAACTAGACCTCTGATTGACGATCCAAATAGTCATAATGAAGAACCATATGTGTGGAACCTACTATCCAAAACGCATCACGATGCAATAATGAATGACTTCATAACGACGAAAACACTTTGAACTGAGATGTAAACCACTTGAAATTCTCTTGTATTCAGCACTATTTTATTTATGAATGCTTGTGTTTAATGATAACAGTTGAAAGTACCGTTATCTGTGATGTAATTTTGACACTAAATGCACCCTTTACTGCTTAGAAACTTGCTTGGAATCATGTTTTTCTGTTAAGTTGTGTGAATAAGAGAGTTGAGGTTGAATTTGATGGTTTTATGACTAATTTCCCTTGTTTTGGCAGGAAATGAAATAATATGGAAAGCAGAGACGAAGTGCCAAGGAGATGGAGCTTAGAAAAGCCTGGAAAAGCACCAGAAGAGTATGAAGCACGAAGCTTGGGCGCCTTTTTTGGAGACTTAAGCGTAGACGAGTGTCGCTCACCGCCCGGGCGCCCATTTTGGCCGCTTGAGTGTCAGAAGCACGAAGCTTGGGCGCCCCTTTTTGAGGCTTAAGCGCTAGGAACCACTATTCACCGCCCAGGCGCCCTAAGTGTGGCGCTTGAGCGCCAAGGACACGGGCCTGAGCCTTGTTTCTGTTTTGATTTCGCTTTATTTAAAGGACCCAAACGTCCTAGGTTTTGTATCTTTGACAGAAGGAGCGCAACAACACACACTTTCACTCTCTGGAGGTGGATTTGGATGCGAGAGCTTCCATCCCCAATCTTTAGCATTTTTCTATCTCATTCTTCTCCATTGTTCATCTAGTTTCACCATGTCTATGGTGAACTAAACTCTATTTGTTGTTGAGGGATGATGTAACCTTCTGAACTCTAATGTATTTGAATTGATTCTTAACTATATATCCTTTTTCATTAATTGTTAGAGTAATTCATCTGTTACAACGCTTGCTTTGTTTAATTCATTTATTACGATGATTTATTAATTCATTTAATTCATTTGTTGAATTACTCCCAAGAGTAATATTTATCAAGGATAAGGGTATGAGTCTTGGTCGTCTTAAGGCTCTTAATCTTCACATTTAATTACTAGGAATGCTAGGAATTCCATGAACTGGTGATTAAGGACAGACTTATTTCGTTGAGGGATCGGGTTTTAAGTGATTTAGTGAGTGACGTTAACATTAATGCATAAAGAAGAATTCTCACATACATGAGAGGGAACTTGGTGAAATCTAACCCCAACAACATACTCGTCTCATATTAAAAACCACATTCGTTCATCACTATGCTATTCTGCTATTGATCAAATTGCATTCATATTTAATTTTTTGTCTTTGCATCTGAAACGAATGATCTCGTTTTCTTTAAGTCTTAATTAATGAAGTTATCATGTCTAGTGCCGAGAGTCCTTTGGGATACGATACTTGGTCTTACCATTTTATATTACTTGTGCGATTCAGTACACTTGCCGATCCAATCAACATTTAATTACATGTGCTGATAGGGGGAGCTATGTAGCTAAACCCATATCTCACATATAAGATTTTGATGATGACAAAAGAAATGTTTTATAGTTTCTTGCACAAGAAAATGGCAACACTGTTGTTTGATTATATCTGTGTATGTGCTTAAACTATCTGTGATGTGTATTAAATGTTTACAACTGGCTCATTAATTAAAATACTTTTCAGATTGCATATCTGTATTAATTAATCGATTACATTGTTTGCATAATGTGTTAAATTCATCAAATATCAGTATATGCTTAATAGAGGCAAAACACCAAGTTTTAACCGATTAGATTATGTGGATAATCGATTAAAACTCCTGGTTATGCCTGCACATGTTTACTGAGTACATTAATGTGTTGTATATGGAAAAAGTTTTCAAAAGGCTTAAGTATGGAACTTAATAGATTATGTTAATTTCTTAATCGGTTAAAATGCGTTATAATTGAAAATCTATTTCTTGAAAGTCATAATTGTCATAAGGGTCACACTTTTAAATGTTGTGGCTTGTATGAATTGCTTAATCTATTACATACCGTTTAATCTGTTAAATATATGCAAATGTAAAACTGTTAAAGCTTAAGGAAAAGCTTAACCGATTACATTAATTGGATAATCAATTAAAATGCGTCAGACTTGAGAAATCTATAAATAGACGCATTACTCTCTCTTACGATTGCATGGGAACAGGTTCATCTTCGAAGTATTTATCCCTTCCAATATTTTTCTATTGGAGCTTCTCTGATTCCTTTTCCGTTTTTTTCCATTGAGGCCAAACCTAAACCTGTGCTCGAGAGATAACTGTCCATATACTGATAAGGGATGTATGAATTCTCGAGAAGGGGAAGAAAGGAGCAACTTAGATCTCCACCGTCCTCCTTATGTGATGCTTACTAATCCAGCGGATCCCTCACCAGATGCTTAGTCAGAGCCATTCTCCTTGTGCTTTGATAGACTACTATAAGAGACTCTTTAGGAGAAACATTCTCCGCTTCGGCTTGCCTCTGGAAGCTCTATTGTTAGACAGACCTTAGCGGACTACTTATTTGAAGCTTGATCAATGGGATCAGGGATACTTCCAGCAAGAAATATATCGAAGAATTGGTGCTGGACTAGCCGAAAATCAAAATTTATCAGAAGCTTGGTCTAAAATTCCTGAAAAATTAGCTTTTTATGATTACATCGGAAATAATCCAGCAAAAGGGGGGTTATTTAGAGCGGGTTCCATGGACAATGGAGATGGAATAGCCGTCGGTTGGTTAGGACATCCCATTACAACTTTCATGACTCATAACTTTCATATATGATTTGTTTGTTGAGATTTTAATTGCAGGAGCATCCTCAAATTCTTCAAGAATCAAGATTGCTATATTTGGAAGAAATTATCAAAGATTCTTGAAAGATTATTGTGTTGTCACAAGTTGATCATATCTGCACTTTGAGGTGGACTTCTAGAGATTAGATTCATCTACAATCAAGGTTGATTGTGTTCCCTGTTGTTGCGGCCAGGAAGAGGACTTGGTTTTAGGACTTGGAGTTGTGAGTACTCTAAGCGTGATAGAAAGTGGGTGATCTTTCTAGGTTACTATAGTTGATTTGGAGTTAGGAAGAAGAGTACATGGGAAGGATTTTTCTCTGTATGTCTTGCTTGTAATGAACTCAATCAATATAGTAGAATCTTTTCAATCTAAGGTTCATTGAAAGAGGACTGGATGTAGGTAGTGGTCGAACCAGTATAAACTGCAGTGTGAATCTTTCACTCTCTACACTTTTACATTGTCTTTCATTCTTTATTGATTGCATTTCAAGAAATCTAAAATGATTTTGAAAAGATTTTAAACGAACATATTTTTTAAAGGGAAACCAATTCACCCCCCTCTTGGTTGAGACACTTGGCCTACTTTTTTCTACAATTGGCACCAGAGCTGGGAATTCAAAGTTTGCTTGGATTTTAATCGATTCGGTTTTAAATATAATAAATTAAGCAGATCCCTATGGCAAGTGTTTCTTAAACATTTAGAGAAGGTGCTTCCACAAACAGACCACCTTTGTTTGCAGGAGAAAATTATCCCTTTTGGAAAATCAGAATGAAGATTTTCGTGGATCGGTTAATAAAGGTGTATGGGATGCAGTGGTTAATGGTCCATATGAGCCTACTAAAGTGGTTGATGGCAAAGTTGTGAAAAAGAACTTTAGATAATGGAATCTGGATGAGAGCAGAAGAGTACACTACGATGTGAAGGCAAAGAATGTCATTTCCTCGGCACTAACTATGGATGAATTCTTCAGGATATCAAACAACACTTCAACAAAAGAGATGTGGGATGTCCTTGAAGTGACTCATGAAGGAATAGATGAAGTAAGGAGGGCCAGGAAAAATTCTTTAGTCTAGGAGTACGAAATATTTCGGATGAAGCCTAGAGAGAACATCTATGATGTTCAGAAATACTTTATTCACATGGTAAACCATCTCATTGCTCTTGGAAGTAATTTGGCAAGGGGGAAAGTAATATCAAGATTCTGAAGAGTTTGAACAGAAATTGGCAACGAAAGGTTACTACTATATCAAAATCATGAGATCTCACCACTATGAATATGGCCACATTGTTTGGAAAGCTTAGAGAACACGAGTTTGAATTAGGAAGATTGAGGGAGAAAGAAGAAAGTGAGCAGAAACATTCAATTGCCCTCAAGACTAAACGAAAGCATAATTCAAGAAAGCATGACCTTGATGTAGATTCAGATTCAAAACTACTCGAAAAGGAAGTATTAAATATGATGGTAAAGAAATTTTCAAGATTTATGAAATCTAGAAATTTTGTATATGATTTTGCAGGGAATGCTAGAGGCAACAAAAGGAGAAGCAAGGATATTACTCCTACATGCTATGAGTGTGGCAAAGAAGGCCATATAAAACCAGAATATCATGTCTTGAAAATGAAGCAGAAGATTGATGAAAAATTAAACCAAGACAGAAGAAGGAGCAAGCAAAAGAAGGCATATATTGCCTGGAAAGATTGTGATTCTGGCTGCTCATCAAGTGATGAAGATGATGATCAAAGTCTAGAAGAAGAGACAAATTTGTGTCTCATGGCTGGATCAGTGAACTCAGAAGGAAATGGATGCAATTTCGATGATGAACCAATAGAAGACCAAATATCGTTCTCCTAAAGGACTCACGGCCTACACAGTTGTGTGGTTTGTTGATTAGCTAAGTATTGTAAAACCGATTGATTAAGATTTAGATGCAAATACTCAAAAGTAAATATGTATGCATGGATTGATCAATGGTAAGAAGAAAGAAAACACGTGAATTGAAATATATAGATGATTATGTTGTTGGGGTTTATCAATTTCATCCTTATCTACTCTCATGTATTTAGGAATTCATCTTTCTTCATTAATTGTTAATGCTACTTTCTAAATTACCTTAAACCCGATGTCTCGGCGAAGAAAGCCTAATCATAATCACTAGTTTACAATGTCTTGTCTCCCTAGCAATTAATCATGCATTATAGTGAACAAAAGCTTAAAGGCAACCAACCATCATACTCCTATGTCTAGGTTTATACTATTATTGGGAAAGATTCCCCACATCTAGATTTCCCGGTATGTGTCCATATCGACAAAATCAATAATCATGACACCAAATGATTTACACAATGCATGCTTTGAGCAAAGAGGAAAAATCCTAACAATTAATGAAAGAAAGCATGTATCTTATAGAAGATTTTGAAGAACAAATTCCATACATGAGAGTTTCAAAAGGATTACATTGATTCCCCAACAACAATAAAAGTTTAGTTCATCATATTCATGGTGAAACTAGATGAAATACAATGAAAGAGTGAAAAGATAGAACACTAGAAAGTGAGAAAGGAGCCTTAGCATCCAAAATCCTCCTCCAAAGGGGTGAAAGAGTGTGTTTCTGCTTCGTCCCAGCCAAAGATACTTGACCTAGGTTAACTAAAACCTTATATAATATTCTAAAAATTACAGAAAAGTGAGCCCAAGCCCATCAGAATGCCGCTCAGCGGTAAGTGCGTGACTTATATTATGCCCCTCAGCTGCAGTTTTGCCCCTCAACGGTGATTGCGGGTCTTCAAAGTGCCGCTCAGCGCTAAATGGCGCTGAGCGGTATTTGCGGCTTCTTCCTCTTTTGCACTTTTTCTTCCTTTTCTGAATCCAACTGTTAGCTCTTTCACTTCTTTCACTCATTTCATCTCAAAAACCTGCAAAAAACAAGGAAATCAAGCATAAAACCTGTCCAACTCTCTTATTTCCAAAAACATAAGCAAAAGCATGATTCCAAGCTAGTTTCTAAGTCATAAAGGTTGTTTTTTATATCAATTTTAAGTATAAAAATAACAGTTTTTCAACTGTTATCAATCTCATGGCTGGATCAGTGAACTCAGAAGGTAATGGATGCAATTTCGATGATGAACCAATAGAAGACAGATATTATCAACTGCTAGATGCTTTTAAGGAACTACATGTTGAAGCCATCAGGCTACAATACAAGTTTAATCAATTAAACAATGAGAAAAAATATTTTAAATACACAATAAATAACCTTTTTTTTGATAATGCTTGTTTGAAAACTAAGCTTGAAAATGCTTTATAGTCTTTAAAGATGTTAAAACTAAAGTGAAAACTATTGTTAAAGACTGTACTGATTGCCCTGGTCACCTAGAGAAAATTGAATATTTGACTAGTGCTTTATCCAAGTTTACTCTTGGGAGATCAAATTTGGAAGTTGTGCTTAGTTCTCAAAGAATGGTTATCAATAAACAAGGCATAGGTTATTTTGCTAAAAGTGACAGAGTTAACTCAAAGAAATTTTCTGACTTGAGTAAACCTTCCTCTGTTACATGTTTTTATTGCAATACCATTGGGCATATTTCAAAATTTTTTTATTTCAAGAAAGTTGGTAATGCTAAGGGAACCTACAAGTGGATTCCTATGAAACAAACTCCTACCACTAACATAAAAGGCCCCAAGTTCATCTGGGTACCTGCATCCAAACCTTATGATGCTTTTGCAGAGAAGTAGAAAGAACTAGAGGCAAAAATACTCAAGGAAGGCTTAAGGCATGAATCATATACTTCTTGAGGTCTACAAGTGGTAACAGGATTCTATTTCTGTCAATCCTGCATCATTTATTAACTGTAACATTTGTTGAGATTGTTATAGGGGGAGCACATGTTTAGCTTAACCCACAATCTCAGTGATATCTGATTTTTTGATGATGACAACACATAATTAATAACACATGTGTATTCTGTGTTACATGTTCTATCTTTACATGTTATATTTTTTCTTTAATGTGTTAAATCTGTTAAAGCATATATGAGAACATGTTTGTATTGTTCATTACATATCACTGTATTAAATATGTGATTTTATATGTGTATGCATGACATATGTTTTTGGAAAAGGAAAATCACAAGCACTATGGTTGAACTTTATATGTGTGGTAAAACAACATTTTTAAGTCGATTACATTATGGGGTGAATCGATTAAAACTCTTGTGTTTGCACAATCTTTTTTGAAGTGTGCTGTGAGATTTTTCAAAGAGAAAAGTTTTCAAAACTATGCATAAAGATTTCACTTAATCGAATGCATGCTCTCTATAGTTGATGTTTTGAAAATCTGTTAAATACTTGTAACAACTAACATAACAGTCATATTTTAAATATGTTGACCAAGCATTAAATGATAGTCGATTGCATTAATTGTACATTCAATTATTTGTTTGACTCTTGCTAAATCTGTTATAACTTAATGTTATATTCGATTACGTGAGTAGCTCAATCAATTGCAAAGCGCCTGATATGTGTTATACTATAAATTGACACATATTTGATTTTTGTAAGAACTTTTGTCATTCTAACAATTTCATATCCTTTATAGAAAGTTGTGATCTTACAGAAAGACAGAAAAAACTGCAAGAAACAAGATTGATCGTAGTGATCAACAACTTTTAATCAACCTGCACATTCGGGTGTTACTGCGTGATCAGATTTGCAATCTCTTGAAGATTGGTTTGAGTTCCCTGTTCTGACTACAGGAAGAAAAACGTGTGTGTTCTTTACTTTGAGGGTGCCTCAAAGGGGTTAGACAGCAAGAGAGGGGATTCTTGTTGCTGGTCTTGTTGTGTATTTCCTATATTTTGATTAGAGGGTCAAAGAGGTGTTTTACATTTTTGACGTGAGGTCTTTTGTAGAAACCTTGTTGTAAAAACCTTAATCATTATAGTGCATTTGCTTCCCGTGGTTGGAAGGACACTAGATGTAGGCAGGTTGGCCAAACCAGTATAAAAACGCAGTGTTTGAATTTTCTGATCCCTACTCTCTTTTATTCAATCGATTACTTTTTGTACTTATTCGATTACGTTTCCATTGCATTGAAAATCTTTTACCTTACGATTCAAGAAAAGTATAAAGGCATCATTTTTTTGTGGAAAAGATTTTAAAAGGTTTTATTTTTTACACTTCACCACTTCACCCCCTTCTTGATGTGAGAAATTGAGCCATTCTATTTTAACAATTGGCACCAGAGCTGGTTTTCATAAAATATTTGAAAAACTAATCGATTACTATTTCTGATTAATTAATTGATTCTGGAAAATGGCTTTCAATTCACAAACCTTTGGTGAAGGTTCATCCACAAACAAACCACCACTATTTGTTGGAGAAAACTATGCCTTTTGGAAAATAAGGATGTAAATCTTTCTTGAATTCGTGGATAAAGGAGTTTGGGAGGCAACTCTAAACAGAGCCACTCATGTTATAAATGGAAAATTTGTTTTGAAATTATTTTCAGAGTGGACGGAGGATGAAAATCGTACAGCGTAGTATGATGTAAAGGCAAGAAATGTTATTGCGTCTGCACTAACCATGGATGAATTTTTCAGGATTTCCCAATGTAGAACGACCAAAGAAATGTGGGAGGTTCTTGAAGTGACACATGAAGGAATTGAAGAAGTGAAAAGGGCCAGAAAGAACTCTCTTGTACAAGAGTATGAACTATTCAAGATGAAAGCTGGCGAGACGATTTATGAAGTGTAGAAAAGGTTTACACATATACTAAATCATCTCATGGCTCTCGGCAAGGTGTTTGATGAAGATGAGATCAACATCAAGATCCCGAAAAGTCTCAACAGGAGCTGACAACCAAAAGTAACAGCCATATCAGAATCAAGAGACTTAACCAACATGAATATGGCAACTCTATTTGGAAAGCTCAGGGAGCATGAACTAGAACTTGGAAGGCTAAAAGAGGAAGAAGAAATTGAGGAAAATAAGTCAATTGCCCTCAAGGCCACGAGCAAGAACGCCTCAAAGAAACTTGAGCCGGAAACTGATTCAGAAGCAGAACTACAAGACAAAGAAATCATGAACATGGTGGTAAGAAAATTTAATCGATTTATGAAAAATAGAAGTTATACCATTGACGATGTAGGTCCTTCAAGAAGAAGAAAGAATTCAAAAAACAATGTTGTCCAGTGCTATGGGTGTGCAAAAGAAGGTGGTATCAAGCATGATTATCCAGACTTGAAGAACAAGCAGAAAGCAATCACAAAGTATCCTCAAGACAAGAACAGAAAGCAAAGGAAAGCATACATAGAATGGGAGAATAGTGATAATAAATCTTCAAGTGATGATAATTGCAGCGTCGAAGAGGAGCCAAACTTGTGTTTTATGGCAGGCTCTGCACATTCAGACTATGATAATGATGAAGAGTTCAATAATGAGCCAATAGAGGTCAAGGATCACATGTTGTTGGATGCATTTCAAGAGATTCATGCAGAAGCCATGCGACTCCAGTATAAGGTAAATCAATTATTCTCTGAGAGAAGAGACTATGAATATAGAACTGATAATCTAGTAAAGGATAATGAAAAACTAGAAAAAGAACTTGAAATTGCTTTAAAATCTACAAAGACAGTTAAAACTAAGATACAATTTATTGATAAAAACTGTGATAACTATCTAGTGCATATTGAGAAAATTGATTACTTAACTAGCACACTAGCAAAATTTACACAAGGTAAAGAAAATTTAGATGTTGTGTTAAGAGCTTCTGGAAGAGCAATCAAAAGAGAGGGTATTGGTTACAAGGCTAAAAGTAATAGGATAAACTAAAAAAATTTATTGATCTGAGTAAACCTGCTACTAATGCCTATTTTTACTGCAACAACATTGGTCACAATGTTAGAAACTGCTATTACAGAAAGGTTGGAGTTCCCAAAGGAAGACACAAATGGATTCCTAAGGAACTACCTCCTGTAACTGACAGGACAAGACTCAAGTTCAAATGGGTACCAGCGTCAAACCCGTTTGATTGTTTTGCAGGAAAGTAACTACAGCTGAAGCAGTATAGAACTCAAGGATGAAATACAAAGTAGTATTCATAAGCTCTTGAGATTCAAAAAGTGGTAACTCATGTAATTCTCTTAATGCATTATGCATCAAAAATTGTTGATTGTTAAATGCATGTTTGTTTTATGCTTGTTTGAGTGAATGTTTTCTGTGAAAATCAAGTTGCTCGATTTTTAATCGATTCTATTAAGTTTTAAGTTGATTATGTTCTGGGTATGTGATTCTTTGTTTTTTGTAACATTGTGTTAAAGACCAAGTCGACTATAATTTTAATGAAATCGATTAATAGTCTCTGTTGTGGGCCTTATGTGTTTTTGAAAATTTAAATTGGGCTTTATATTGAATATGCTATTGTGCGCCCTTATAATCATCTGACGTGATAGACTTGTATACACTGTGATAGTCTCAAAATTTTGAAACACAAAACCCTTATTTGAACCAAGAAGTCTCTGCAAATTCTTCAATCTCTGTCATGGACACTTCATCTTCTCGTCCTAGAAAGCACCCTACCTTTTTGGTCAAAGAAGCAAATCCTTTTGGCTGGTTTAATGATGATGAAGAACGAACCGACTTCATCTATCTATGGGGATTCAAAGAAGTGATCAGACACAAATACTTAAGCATTTAGTTCACAGATGATTTCTTGTTTCAAGAATGGCTAGTTAACTCTGGTCTAACAAAAGTTTTTAAACTCCAAGGATACTGTTATCCTAATCTTGTGAAAGTATTCTATGTCAACATAAAGAGGGAGAGGAACCATCTCATTTCTAGAGTAAAGGGTGTGACTATCCGCATTGATGATTCCATATGGAAATATGTTGCTGGATTTTAGACTGATATCTATAACAACTTTTTGAAGGATCAGGATATGATAGGGAAATATGACTCCTTCAGTATTGATCATGTAAGCAAAGAAGAAAGAATATGCGCATATATGATAACATTGAGTTTACTTCCAAGAGGTGAAGATTAGTCATTTCTGAATGTTGAAGATGGTACTTGTTGTATGCATCGCAAACAAAAACAAAACAGACTGGGCATCTGTAATCGGTGATTATACGATGAAGGTTGCAAAGCAGAATGAATATCATTTACCATACGCTGTCTTCATTAGCAAAATTCTGAGATTACAAAATATGGACACCACAAATGAGATTATCATTAGCTGTAACAAAAAGAATCTAATTGAAAAATTATTTCTAGATCACTTGGGGCTTAGAAAAAGTAAAGAAGAATGGATTTTCAAGGATGAGTATTGTTCTGGTACTAATGAAGTTAATCCTATAAATATTGACACATCAAGATATAAGTTTAGACATCAAAAAAGATTTGAAGAGTTTGTAGATGAAAGATTTAAAAGACTTGATGAGAAAATGTCAATGCTTTAAAGATCATTTATTGATCTACATAGGAAAATGGACTATGCATTGAGGATAAATGCATTTGGTGACACCTCTGTAGATGATTTTGAAAGTGAGAAGAATAGTGCAGATGAGAAGATTGTAGAGCCATCTAAAATAGATAAGGGTCATGTGGTTATAGTTTAGAGTTTTTGGTTGATGTGTTTTGATTGTAGTGTTTTCTGTGTTTTTTTTTTGCTGGCTTTATATGCCACTTTTGTCTTGTTTTAATTTGATTGTAATTCATGATTAAATTTCAATGAAATCAGAGTTTATGGTTAACTCAATCTGTGAATGAAAAAATATATCTGTGATTGAGTAAAACTAATAGCAATTAAATCGATTTCATTATGCTTGTATGCAAATGAGTTATTACTTACTGTTACATTCATATCTTTGAATACTCACACATTATCTGTGATAATTCCTGTATTATATTGATTCTAAAATGCTTGATCTAGAAAGACCATGAAAGGTTTTGTAGGAACATTACTTGCTGGCTAGATGAAATTGGAAAATCAACAATATGCTACAACAAGAAATCAATTCTAACAGGATTCAAATTGATTGAGTATCAACAAGGGTTTAAAGATTCCAAACTTGGAATATCTGATATCTTTAAATCTTGTTTTATATACTGTTGAATGTTTATTCGTCTTATATCTCTTTGCTCAACTGATATACATATTTTGAGAAGATAAGAGATTAAATTGTTTTTGCTGATTGAAAATGTATCAACTTTTGATCTAATACTACTGTTACATATCTGCTATGATACATTGCTTGGAATATGCTTTTACATGCTCTGATATATACTCTGATTACTGCATTCTGCATCTATGTTTTGAGATTGAAACATGCATAATGATAGGGGGAGCATTGCATATCATTGATCTGTTTTACATGTCTTCATTTAAGGGGGAGAATATCCTAAATCATGTGAATAATATTGTTAGGGGGAACATCATAATATGTTTATATCTGATGCATCTCTATTGTGTATCAATTACAGTGTGCTTATCTTTTTTGCTAATGCCCAAAGGAGGAGAATTATGATGTTTCTGTAATTGGTTGATAATCTATATTGATTTGTGCAACATGGTTGATTATTAATCATGGTTATGCATAATAAAAAAAGGGGGAGATTGTTGAATTGTTGATAGGGGGAGCACATGTTTAGCTTAACCCACAATCTCAATGATATCTGAGTTTTTGATGATGACAACACATGATTAATAACACATGTGTATTTTGTGTTCCATGTTCTATGTTTACATGCTATATGCTTTTCTTTAATGTGTTAAATCTGTTAAAGCATATCTAAGAACATGCTTTTGTTATTCATTGCATATCACTGTGTTAAATATGTGATTTTATATGTGTATGCATGACCTATGTTTTTGGAAAAGGAAAATCACAAGCAGTATGGTTGAACTTTATGTGTGGCAAAACAACACTTTTAAGTCGATTACATTATGGGGTGAATCGATTAAAACTCGTGTGTTTGCACAATCTTTTTTGAAGTGTGTTGTGAGATTTTTCAAAGAGAAAAGTTTACAAAACTATGCAAAAAGATTTCAGTTAATCGAATGCATGCTTTCTGTATTCGAATAAGTTAGTTGATGTTTTGAAAATCTGTTAAATGCTTGTAACAACTAAAATAACGGTCATATTTTAAATATGTTGACCAAACATTAAATGATAGTCGATTGCATTAATTTTACATTCAATTATTTGTTTGGCTGCTACTAAATCTGTTATAACTGATTGTTATATTCGATTATGTTAGTAGCTCAATCGATTAAAATGCGTCTGATATGTGTGATACTATAAATTGATGCAGATTTGAATTCTGTAAGAACTTTTGTGATTCTAAAAATTTCATATCCTTTACAGAAAGCTGTGATCTTACAAAAAGAGAGGAAAAGCTCCAAGAAAAAAGATTCACCGTGGTGATCAACAACTTGTGATTTCTTGAAGAGCAAAACTGTTGTGTTTCAAAGACTGATCAATCTGCACATTGTGGTGTTACTGCGTGATCAGATTATGCAATCTCTTTAATATTGGTTTGAGTTCCCTGTTGTGACTGCAGGAAGAAGAACATGTGTGTTCTTGACTTTGAGGGTGCCTTAAAGGATTTAGACGGCAGGAGAGGGGATTCTTGCTGCTGATCTTGTTGTGTATTGCCAATATTTTGGATTGGAGGGTTAGAGAGGTGTTTTACATTTTTGACGTGAGGTCTTCTGTAGAAACCTTGTTGTAAAAACCTTGATCATTATAGTGCATTTTCTTCCCGTGGTTGGAAGGACACTGGATGTAGGCAGGTTGGTGATAACGGTTGTAAAATCGTTATTTTTATACTTAATTTTGATATTAAAAACAACCTTTATGACTTAGAAACTAGTTGAAAATCATGCTTTGGCTTAAGTTTTGGAAATAAGAGAGTTGAATGGGTCTTATGCTTGGTTTTCCTTGTTTTGGCAGGAATTAAGATGAATTAGATGAAAGAAGTTGAAGTACTAAAGAGTTGGACTCAAGAAAGGAAGTAAAAGTGCACAAAAGAAGAGACGCATTCACCGCTCAGCGCAACTTTTGCCACTAAGCGGCGTTCTGAAGCAACGCAGTCATCGCTGAGGGCTAAAACTACAGTTGAGCGTCATCTTGAAGAGTCGCACTTATCGCTGAGCGGCAAAAGTGCCCTGAGCGCCATTTAATTGGGCTTAGGCCTATTTTCTATAATTTTTAATAAACTATATAAGGGTTTAGTCGACCTAGGGTTGGTATATTTGGACAGAAAGAGGCAAAATCACACTTTCTTCACCCCTTGGAAGCGGATTTTGGATGCGGAAGCTCCTTTCTTCAAACTATGGGGTTCTATCTTTCATTCTTTCATTGTTTTTCATCTAGTTTCACCATGTCTATGGTGAACTAAACCTTCATTGTTGTGGGAGAACCGATGTAATCCTTTGAAACTCTCATGTATTGAATTGATTATTGATTTTATATGCTTTACTTAATTAATTTTTAGGATTTTTCCTCTTTACTCTATGCATGCTTTGTTTAACTCATTCAATTGCATGATCATTGATGTTATCTATATGGAAACATATAGGTAAATCTAGAACTGGGGAAATTCTCCCAGAAGTAATATTACCTAGACATAGGAATAGGAGGATCGGTTGCCTTTAAGCTTCTGTGCGAATGTAATCCATTAATAATTGCTAGGGAGACAAGACATTGTAAACTAGTGATTAGGAGTAGGCTTTCTTCACCGAGACATCGGGTTTAAGGTAAATTAGAAAGTGACATTAACATTAATGAAGAAAGATGAATTCTTGAATACATGAGAGTCGATAGGATGAGTCGGAAACCCCAACAACATCATCATTCATATTTTACATCAATCACTTTTGCATCTTTCAATCCAATTGATCAACACATGCATTCATCTTTATTTTTCAGTATTTGGATCTAAACTTAAAAGATTTTGTTTACAAGTCTAATTTAATTAAGAAATCATATAACTGTTTAGGTTGAGTCCTTTGGGAAATGATACTTGGTCTTACCATTTTATTATTACTTGATACGATTCGATACACTTGCCAGAATGTTAACAAGTTTTTGGCGCCGTTGTTGGAGATCAAAAATTTTGTTTATCAGTTGGCCGAACCAGTATAAAAACGCAGTGTTTGAATTTTCTAATCCCTACTCTCTTTTATTCAATCGATTACTTTCTGTACTTATTCGATTAAGTTTCCGCTGCATTAAAAATATTTTACCTTACAATTCAAGAAAAGTATAAAGGCATCACTTTTTTGTGGTAAAGATTTTAAAAGCTTTTGTTTTTTACACTTCACCAATTCACCCCCCTCTTGGTGTGAGAAATTGAGCCATTCTATTTTAACAACATTCATATTGATGTATGTGATTGATTTGTGCTGATTTGGTGTGATATCATGTGTGAAAACATGTTTGCGAATTTTAACCGATTATATAAAGAATGTAACTAATTAGACTTTTCTCTTTATATCACTATTTTTCAAGAACTAAGATTGGTCATATTCTAATTGGTTAAAGAACTTATATAATCGATTAATATTATTCACTATTTGTTGTGATTGTGGTTTCCATGTGTTGAATCAAAATAATCGATTAAACTCTTTGGTCAATTGATTAAGTCTAGAAGTTGCGCTTTTCAAATTTTCAAATGGGCATCTTCCAATACTTAACCAAATAGGTTACTGAATTCAATCGATTAATTTGTTCATAGTCGCACAGGGTTAACATTTGAACTCTAAACCCTATTTGAGAAAGAGATTTCTGTAAACCCTGTCTTCAAAATGGCCTTATCTTCATCTCGTCACGGGAAGAGAGCTGGTGGAATGAAAAGAGATGAACGATTATGTGCACATGTGATAGCTTGGATTCTGCTACCCAGGGGTGGGAATTATGCTCAACTAACTTCAGAGGATGTATACGTGATACAAACATTAAGAGCAAAGATTCCAACTAATTGAATTTCAGTTTTTAGTGACCACATGGTAAAAGTTAACAAACAGAGAACTTATCATCTCCCCTATGTTGTCTTCATCAGCAAGGTTCTAAGGCGTTATTATATATATTGACCTTATTGATGAAGTAACCATGAGTTGTTCCAAGAAGAATATGATTGAAAAGTTGGCTTTGCATCATTTGAGACTCAAAAAGAATGAGAAAGGCTAGGTATTCAAAGATGAAAATGTTCCTATGATTAAGGAAGCTGAACCACTGAATGTGGACAAGTTTGAACACAAGTTCAAGCCACAATCTGAGTTTGAAAAATTTGTGTTTGATCAGTTCAAGAGACAATTTGCCAAGCTTACCAAGATCCAAAAATCACTGTCTCGGGTACATAGATAGTTGGATGAAGCTTTGGAGATTAATGCTTTTTGTGGCACTTCAAAGGATGATACTAATGACATGGAGGACGATACGGAAGAAGAGTTCATTGAAATCTCAAACTCAGATTAGGAAATAAGGTCTAGATTAGGTTCTGTTTTAATTAGATTTTTATTTTTTTTATAACTGTAAATTTGGCCATAAGGCCTTATCCTTTAAACTTTGATACTCTGTTTCTATTTTGATCTTTTTCTGATTAAATGAAATACTATGGTTGATTCCATATCCATTGCTTATTTGAATGTCTGAGTAATTGGATGAAATTTGATTGTGATTGATTGAATCTGTTGTGTATGAATGCAATATGTTATTTCACTGTCATGTAGATAATCACACATTCATACTCATTTCATATCACAATTGCATCACAACTGTTGATTATTTATGGACTAACACTCAACACTTTTGAGAAAAGTTGTGTTATGCAGGTTTAACACTAATCTTGAAAGATGTAATGATCTAACCGATTGAAAAAGATATATAATCGATTAGAATTTGCTAAACAAAAAACTTAATCGGTTTGCTTCATTACGTAATCGATTAAAAACCGCTTTATTGGTTTGTATGTTTATATCTGGTGACATAACTGCTTAACATGTTGATATCGTTGTTCTATACATGTTTAGCATCAAATGTTGCATATTATTCAAAACTGCTTTGAAAATCATTTCATATGCTTCATTTTTGAACATTGCACCAAATTGTTGCAGAATCATTTACTCTGATATATTCATTCTGATACTGTATAAAATGATATCATGCATTGCACCAAATTGTTGTTGCATACTAAACGGGTCAAGTGCGGGTATTAAACTATTCGCCCCACGGGTACCCACTGCCCGCAAAAAATAATAATAAAATATTAATTTTTATTTTTTAAATTATATTTAATTAAAAATAAAATTAATTTATATTTTATTAAGTTAAATTTAATTAAAATTAAATTTTAATTTATATTCAATTTACTTTATATTATATTATGCATATATTTTTTGTAATTTTATTTAAAAAATGTATAAAATATATTTTTTTAATTTTTTGTGGGTATCCGTGTGTTTTAAAATACCCGCGAGTATTTTCTAAGCGAGTACGGGTCGGATTTTTTTTTGTGGATCGGGTACGACCCGACCATTTTCATCCCTAATCTAAGTATCTTTTGCTGTTATAATGTATATCTAGATATTTATAATAACATCTTATAGATTTTCTTTAAATTGATTGAATTGTAATATTGATTATGTGACCAATCATGATAATTGAATACATAAAAAAATTGAAATATTACATATTCAATTCAAAAGTTTTCAAAATTTGAAGGCTTTTTAGCCTATAAAAAATTAATTAAGATTGAAAGTTTTGAAATTTATCATGGACTTAAAACTTAATAAAGCCTATTCATAATTTTATAATTTATAATTTTAAAGTATAAGTATGTTGAAAAATAAAAAGAAAAAAATGAGGAAAGAAGCTGTTTTTGAATGAACTGGATGCAAACAAGTTACTTTTAGAAAAAATAAAAATAAACAAATTGCTTAAAAGAAACACATAAATATTGTACTTGTGCTACTGAATTTTAAAGATTTAACTCAACGTAAACTATGCATGTCACCCGGTTATTGATCCACGCGGGTTAAGGATTATTTGGGATGGGCTAAACGAGTCAACAAATAAAATACTTAATCGATCCAACACTCTTTCTACGACTGGCCTGCATGGCATGTTAACATCTCTAACTGAATGTAGTATATATTATTCTTTAATATATATGTTCTTTTTCCTCTTCTATTTTACCCTTTTATTGAGTTGTAAGAGGTTACATAAAAACATTTTGAACACAAAATTGCTAAAACTAAAAGAAAAAGGTGGCAAAAATGGAAAGAAACAATGGGCATCAGGCATTCAGATTTATATTGATTTAAAAAAAAAAAAAACAAGAGATATGAAAAGTTCCTCGGTTGAACCAATATGGGAGGCAATGGCATTCTTGATTTTTGGTTCATGTTTCACTTTACACATCCCCATTTATGAGTCTATAATGCCATTTTCCATTCTTAATCTATGATATTTTCATGTCACACACTCTCTCTCTTTTCTCTTTCTCTTGTATATATCTCTGAAGAAGGATCTGTGTTTCTTCTCTTTCCCTCTCTTGGGACCCAACAAATTGACATGTGAGAAGGAAGGGACAAAAGAGAGGAGGCCACCATATCTACATCTTCTCTCATTACTTCTTTCACCCCCTACATCTCCATGTTCTACAACAAAACTCCTTCTTTTTCCTCAAGTTCTTGCATTTAATGCACATTTATTTCCTTCTTACTACAAATACTTCTCCTACCTCCCTACATTTTCCACACCCCACAGCCAAGTTTTTCACACTACATCCATGTCAACTGCATCATACCTTCTCCTCTTCTTTCTGTGCATTTCATTGCATGCATGTTATGCTCGCCATCTTAACCCTCTCAATATCAAGCTCCAAGAGAAATCACACTTCTCCATCAAGGTCTGTCAACTCATTTACTAGTTTTGTTATAATTTCTTTATTACCGAATACTGACAGAGAAAATTTATATGGTACTTTCAGAATTTCGGTACTGATATTGTGAAACCACTTCACCCTCTCTGCTTTACGTCCAAACTTGTTCAATTATTGGCCTTAAGAATAACTATACCAAAACAGCAAGCTCTTAGATTTTTCATATTATTTCCTCTTATCATAGTACTGGCTGAGTGCAGAGAAATTATATGGTAGTTAAAATTATTCAATTATTGATCATAAAGAAAAAACACAGGCTACTCTTCTGATACAATAATGTTCCTTGTCTGTTTTTATGTGTCTCATTGTTTGGCTTTTTCTTTTATGCAGCTTAATGAAGGTCCCAACAAGACGGAGACTCGGTTGGTCGGTGATTCTGAGAAGCCAAGAAACCGAAGAAGCACAAACCATAGGGTGCAGCAAGATAAAAATGGCGCAGGTGTTTTACAAAAGTCTCTTGTTTCGGTTTCTTGGCGTGTGCCTCACAACAAGAAGAAACCTCGTCAGAAACACCCTGGTTTTGACTTGGACTATTCTCCACCCAAGACACACCCTCCTCATCACAACTGAGAAACAATAAATGGAAGAATGTGAAGCCCTGACCAACGTTGAAGAGAAAAACCAGCAGCATGGAAGACGGGGCCACATTATAGTTCAAATCTATAGCATATATGTATGACTGTAGAAACTTAATACTGTTATGTGCTATGACTTTAAGGTACACTGAGTGTTCCCTTTTCCTTTCTTTCTAATTTTATAAATATGAAATGTACATCAGAAATGTTTCTTGCTACATGCATATATATATATAATATATCTCCTGTGTCAGGTGTATATTATATATTTAGAACTTCATATTTCATATATTATTATAAGAAGAATTACTCATGACTATACTTTATATATCCTTCTAGGTGTGTTCATTGACTATTAACACCATTGTCCTATCTATAACGCCTCTTACCATTGTAATGAAGAGTTATTCTCTCTCTCTCTATATTTGTCTCTGACATATGCTGATATAGTATGCGTAGCATGGTTTTATAAAAGGGTCCACCACCATGAATGTAACGTATAGGTTTCTTGATTATATTATGATTATAGTTGTGGTCGCATTAGTTACAATTTCTTTTGCAATTCTTCTCTCTCTATATATATATAAGGTTGGTGATTCAACTTCAACCTCAATTTAGTATACAAGGGGATATTCTCTTTGTTTTTTCTTACAGTTACTAATGATTTTGATGCAGTAACATGGTAATGATACTGATATTTGAGTGGTTAATACAATATCAGATTTTTTTTTCTTTTTTTGAAGGAATATATATATATATATATATATATATATATATATATATATATATATATATATATATATATACTTAAACTTGAAAAGTCAACAAGTGCATTGATTTCTTCATGGTCCTAGAAGTTGGATGAAGAGGTTATGATAAAATCATGTTTTACTTCACATCAACCTTTTCATAGACTCTCTAGACTGCAAAGGTGTTTCTATTTTTATATATTTTCTTTTTTTAAAAACAATTGTTTTAATCACCCTCAGTTCTTCTATGATTAATTACACACATCATGTGTTCATTTATATATTTAGAAATAATCCACTTACTAAAATATTTTATATTTGATGTACAAAACTAGTAGCATAAAAAAGAGCCGTAAAACTAAAGAAAACTTAATTGCCTTGATATCATTCTTAATTAATATACAAGTGTTAAACAAGTTCCTTAAATCTTCATATCTTGTATATATTTATTCATTTTTTCCTTCTTTTTTTCATACAATTGATGCATTGAGAGTTACATTGTGGTACGTACTTACATCATTATCATGTGATGTGGAGCTATTTTTTTTATTCATCTTATAAAATGAAACAAGTAACTGCAAGTTGATTCTAAGAAGTTGGTAGTTGGTGTTCTTAAATGAGGGAAAACGAAAGCAATAGCAACTGGTCCAACAGATCTTCTTTCCCACATGGTTTTTATATTTTTTCCCACTTCCTTTTCTCTTTGTCCCTTTCTTATTTTGCGTTATAAACATACTTTGTCTCTGTATCTGTATGTGTGTGTATTTACAAATATATTCTATGAACAGTGAAATAAGAAAAAAATGATTACAAACAAAAGTATTCTATAATTTAGCATTGATTTTTTAAAAAGTTTATTACTTCAAAAGGCTATATAACTCTACAAGCACTAAATTAAATATTTATGTAACTGCACCATAGTAAGAATGTATTGGGATTGGAACCTAACAAGCAAAGCAATGAATAATTTATGTAACTGAAATGTTTAATTTTTCATGAATCATGACATGACACTTTCATATCTAACTAAGAAATATTTGAAATATGGATTATCAAATTAAAAGGTTTTAATTAATTAAAATTTATATTAGAGTAATAATATTTTAATATATTTAAATAAAAATTCAATTTATAGTCTATTCTTTGGACAAACGGACATGTGGGTCAAAATTTATGAGATTTACAAATATAATTAATTAGACGAATTTTTGACGTAAAAGAATGTATTTTCATACGTACGTATAACTCAATATTCACAAGCCAATAAAAAGACCAATTAAAGGAACGAAATTGTCTTTATTGAGGTCCTTTTAAATAAATGAAAAAAAATAATACACTTTAGTTATAAAAAGAAATCCTAACATAAAATATGAAGTAAAGTGTGTATTCATATTTTTTTTTGACTGAAAAACTAATAAACAAATAAAAGAGACAAGTAATTGAACCTAAATTAATAAAAAAATATCAGTGGGCTACACGAAAGAGGCATTCATGACTTTGTAACCTTGCATATCCACGAACTTTTCAATGGAACAACACTTTATTTTGACTAGTCTATTTAATATTTAAAATAGTGTACAATAAAAATTTCAGAAGAAATTTTAACTCTTTTATTTATTTAAAGATTATCATCTGCTTCATTTAAAAAAAACAGAAATTATCCTCCTTTTGGAATTACAATTTACTCCTTTTAGAAATTAATCTGTTAAAATTGATTCTATTTTAATATTAAATATCTTTTAAGAACATTTTCTCTCTCTACATCATATAATGTAATCATCTCTATTATAAACTTGGAGTAAAAATATAAAAAAAAAAGTGTTAGAGTAAAGCTCCAAACTAAGTAAACAAGGATTAAGGGTTTCTAAAACCTTTTTCATCTTATAAAGTTTTTAAATTCAGAAACGTTTTATTTTTCAAAATGAGTATATTCTTTACGGAAATCAATATTTGTTCTACTTAATAAGCAAGATTATTATACATAATAGCAAAATTTCTCTTTTCATTAAAGACATGTAATTAATATTCACATGAGGTTGACTTACGTTAAATTGGATATTACATTTCTTTAAGTAAAGTTTGTATATGTCATGAATTAAAAAGAATGATTAGAAAGATTATTATAATAGAAATAATAAATAAAATATTTTGATAGAGATTAGTGATTGATGAAATCGAAACTTACTAGGTAAAAAGCAAGAAAAATATCACACTAACTTATGCATGAAAACAAGGTTGTAACAAATAGAAAAATGTTTTGATTTTACATGGAACTTGTTTGTTTATTGGTTTAGTGCAAAGTAACCAAAGCCAGGGTGTTCTGCACCAAACAAGGAACACGAGATGCAACAGTTCCAAGTATGTCTCCTATGGAAGCTGATATTCAACTTTGATGGAATATATAATCTCAATAAAGACAAATTTTGGGATTGAGAAAAGATAAACTAAACCAGTTTCTTAGAAGTGGCACAAGCAACAACACATTCTGTTCTAGGATTTTCAAGAAGGCAACAACAACAAGAAGGCACATTAATTCCCAACAATGTTATGGAAAATTGCAGAACTTGCTCTCTAAACTATGCTGTTAATATGCCACCAGACAACCCTTTGAAGTGTTTTTGTCTCTCTCAACCCCATGGCTACTACTAGCTCATTTCCATTCATACATGTTTGATGAATCCCTAGGAGAAATCCCGTGTCATATACTTCAATATTCTCTCTCATGTGCGCTCCATTTTTCTGCCTCTGAATATGCACACAACATACAACAACCCCTTTATGTGCATGTCTCTTCTTTCTCAGATTAGATATTCAATACCTCATATTATGTCTCTTCTTTTAGGATGCTTTAAAAAAATACTGAGAATACAAATGTTTAGTTCATATTCCCATAGTGACTAAAATAAGAAAATTGAACGTTTTATAAGGAAGAAAATTTATAATCTTAAAACTTTAAAATGAAAGTGGTGTCAAATCTTTTGTGAAGATTTTAGTTGAGCTTTACTTGTATCTCTCTGATCAATTTAGCCTCAAAACACAGATAAAAAAAATATCAAAAGGTTAATTCCTTAAATAGATTTAAATATATTATCAGAAGACTAGTCTTTAACAATATATTGGACATATTTGGATAGATGTTGTTTTGGTAACCATAAAGTCTTGCCATATGTATGAGGTCAACAGAACTTGAATATGCTCTAACCATTCTGCCAAGTGTCATATAGGGAATATAATTAATACAAACTAGTAAACAGCCAGCTAACAACGAAAAGAGAAAGGGTGTGAAACACACTTTTATTGATTCTGAAAAGATACACAAAACTTATGTGGAAGGGGGTACATAAAGTGATATCCAATAAGAATGTTTAACACATCTAAAATATTGGAGAGAGTTGCGTGATTACAAGAAAAATAATCCTTATTACCATACAAAATCTATGAGTGTTCTTATTGGAATACTATAGTGTGGATTGATAACGGTTTCACCGTTATCTGTGATGCAATTTTGACACTAAATGCACCATTTTCTGCTCAGAAACTTGCTTGAAATCATGTTTCTCTGTTAAGTTGTGTGAATAAGACAGTTGAGATTGAATTTGATGATTTTATGACTAATTTCCCTTGTTTTGACAGGAAATGAGATAATATGGAAAGCAGAGATGAAGTGCCAAGGAGATTGAGCTCAGAAAGGCTTGGAAAAACACCAGAAGGGAGGAATGCTCAAAGCTTGGACACCCTTTTTGGAGGATTAAGCGCATAAGAGTGTTGCTCACCGCCTTGGCGCCCCTTTTGGGTGCTTGAGCGTCAGAAGCACGAAGCTTGGGCACCCCTTTTTTAGGCTTAAGCGCCAGGAACCACCGTTCACCGCCCGGGCGCCCTAAAAATTGGGCGCTAGAGCACCAACGACACGGGCTTGGGCCTTGTTTATGTTTCTTTTTCGCTCTATTTAAAGGACTCAAACGCCCTAGGTTGTATGATCTTTGACAGAAGAAGCGCAACAGCACACCCTTTCACTCTCTGGAGGAGGATTTGGATGCGGGAGCTTCCATCCCCAATCTTTAGGATTTTTCTATCTCATTCTTGTCCCTTGTTCATCTAGTTTCACCATGTCCCTTGTTGGGGGATTATGTAACCTTGTGAACTCTCATGTATTTGAATTGATTCTTAATAATATATGCTTTTTCATTAATTGTTAGAGTAATTCATATGTTACAACGCTTGCTTTGTTTAATTCATTCAATAGCATGATTTATGAATTGCATGAGTGTTGGGAGGTTTGATGGACAAATTTATGATCACCAAAATATGATGTCACAAACTTGTTGAACAATCGGCAAGTATGACCGAATCGTTTCAAGTAATAAACTCGGTAAGACCAAGTATCGTTCTCCCAAAGGACTCACGGCCTAGTTTAGTTATGTGATTTGTTGATTAGCTAAGACTTAATAACAAAATAATTGGAGTTTAATATGCAAGACAAAAAATAAACATGTATGCATGAGTTTTGATCAATGGCTAAAACAAAATACAAACACTTCAATGGAAATATGGATGAGTATGTTGTTGGGGGTCAATTTCATCTTATCCACTCTCATATATTTTAGGAATTCAACATTCAAGTCATCATTGTTAATGCCACTCTCTAAATTACCTTTCAAGAAGGCTTCTCCCTAATTACGAGTTCATACGATTCCTAGCATTCCTAATAATTAGTTTTTTTAGCACAGGAGCTTAAGGCAACCAATATACTATTGGGAGAAATTCCCCGGATCTAGACTTCCCCGTACGTTCCCGTATCGACAAAATCAATAATCATGCATTGAATGAGTTAAACAAAGCAAGCATTGAGCAAAGAGGAAAAACCCTAACTAATGATGAAAGAAAGCATAAGTCTTAGATTAAGATGCAAGCACAAATTCCATATATGAGAGCTTCAAAAGATTACATTGATTCCCCAACAAACATACAAGGTTTAGTTCACCATATTCATGGTGAACCTAGATGAACAATAATGAAAGAATGAAAGATAAAACCCTAGAAAGGTGAAAAGGTAGCCTGAACATCCAAGATCCTCCTTCAAAGGGGTGGAAGAGAGAATGTTTGCCTCGTTTCTGCCAAAGATACAAAACCCTAAGACATCTAGGTCTTTAAATAGGACATAAAAATAATAGAAAACGGGTCCAAGCCCAAACAGATCATAAAATCGCAGAAAACTGGCCCAAAACTCGTATGGTTGACTTTTTCCGTATTCTGGTTGACTGTTGACTTTTTGGT